>NW_028292570.1:3545998-3845998 GCF_029948245.1 Actinia tenebrosa
GCAACAAGTTTATTTAAAATACCACAGTTTTCAGTGAGGAGCTTATCAGATGTTCTGCCACCCCAGGCCTTTGATACAAAGGAAATGGTGCCTTGTGGAGTGATTCCAATTAATACCTTTACAGTGTTGTGGTGTTTGTAGGAGCTGAAGGTCTGGGCTCTTGCCAGCAGGTTGGTAGGCCTTTCTATGAAGACCTCAAAACAATCAATAATCACTGTTGTCTTCTTTCCAAACGAAAACTCGAAGCATTGAGGCATTGTTCTCCATAGTTCATCCCGCTCAGGCCAATATATTAGTTGAGAGAGTCGTATGTCCATGATTGTTATCCAGGTAAAAAATATCCTGGAGACAGTTGGTGCAGACACTTCAAAACGGTATGCAAGATCCAAGTATGGCACATTAAGTCGGAGTTTCATCAAGACCATGACAAGTTCCTGGAACTTCGTTAAGCTCAACAACTTTCTTGCTACATGAGGGGCTACATGTTCATATACAGCTTGTAAAATAGTAGCTGAAGGCAATCCAGTGTAAAATAGTACCTTCCCATCTTCCAGCATATCTTCGCGATCGAAAGGGGCTTTCTTTGGCTGAGAAAACATATAATCTAACTCCTCAGTTTGTGTGCTTGACTCGGTCATTTCTGGATTAACTTCGTTTGTTTGTGTGCTAGAGTCAGTGATCTTACAAAGTTCCTCCAGCTTCGAAGTAATCCCGTCCAATAAATCGCCATCTTGGCAGTGCAACTTTGATTTATCACTCGCTGATTGAAGGTCATTTGCGATCTGGCTGATTTCCTCAGTTAAAGAAGGAGAGTCAAAAGAAATATTGTCGATTGTAGCGCCTTCTTCATCCAGTTTCGCTACCTTTGCAGCTGACTCGAACAATGCTCTTTCCTGTTGTCTCTTCCTTCTCACTTTTGCACGTTCACTTTGCGCGGCTTGAAGATCGGAGTTTTTCTCACTTACTACTGTTTTGTTGTGTCCCAAATTTAATGTAGGCACCCAATCGACGTTAAACTTATCCCAATTGGCAGCAGGTTTTCCAGAAACGAAGTGACGGCTGCAAATTCTCCCACTGTTGATGATTTCTTCGGATAACCCAACCCTACTAATGGCGGCCAACCACTTTCTACGTCGTTCAATCGACAGCTCTTCTGCCTCCTCTCCTTGACTTTTTCTAACCGATGGAACACGAAAGAGGGAAATTCCCTTATCACGAACACTCCTGGTATGACAATTTACCATTAAACAAAGAACCATTATAGAAAATGTGCTGAAAATATTGACTTTTAGTCGCTCGATTGTGATGAATCTCTTTTGTTTACACTATGTTGTGCACCAATATGGCGGTTAGCAACCGTTGTCATGCACCAAGTCACGTGGGTGAAAACCGAGAATAGGTAGTATGATGTTTACATGTCTCAAGAAATATAAAAGGGCCATTATATGTATACATCATGTATATTAAATTAATAATTTTTTTGTATGAGATTAATAAGATAGTATTTCTAGATGAAGCTGCTGTTAGAACTATTCACACCAATGACTAAATACAGATGTTAAGAAGCATTCACAAACACAACTACCTACTGCAGTGAATATGTTTGAAAACAACTTTGTATATAGAGAAAGCATCCATTACTGCTATTTTTGTATTTAATTGTATAAATATTTAAATAACTTTGTATATAGATGAAGCATGTATTGTTATTTTTGCATTCGAGTGTATAATATTTTAAATAACTTTGTATATAGATGAAACATGATTTGCTATTTTCACATTTTTAAACGATTTTGTATATACATCAAGCATGTATTATTAATTTTTTACATACTTTTGAGGGCACAAAAAATTTCTAAATAAATTATTTATTTATAAAGTTAGAATCATCATGTTATGGGTTGTATATAGGGAATAATCCAGCTATAGATTGGGACATCAAACTAAAACAAAGATCAATTAAATTGATAATGTACGAAACTTACCATGAGAAACGACAACTTTTGTCCACCAATTATGATGACAAGCTAATGTATTATAAGCCTATCAAATAGCTTATAAATACACCCAGCAATATTACATTGTCTGGAAGCAAATACAAAATTAGTGTTGTAGCAAATTTCTGGAGGCAATCACTGATAAAAATACGACGCAACAACAATTCCTAGGTTAGAAGAACTCGGTATTGTGACCTGTTTCATCCGCAAAACATATAAGATTTATAAGTTCAACTTGTAAACAAGCAGCAAAAAAACCCGGGCAAAAAAAAAAAACAATGGAAAATTTGAAAAACGTTCTTACAAAGCTTGGTGAATAAGATTTGCATCGCTTTGGATAAGCCTTATTGTGTTTAACCTTCAACGGCTCTAATGTTTCTCAATTCGACTTGTAGCAGAGTCAAACAAAAATGCAAACTTCGTGATAATACGGTTTCATTACCGTTGCGTTCGAATCTTTAAAATTTTAATTGACCTTAAAAGGTCAAGTTAAAACAACAACTTGGTATCACTCACCTTCATTCATCATATCTCATGAACTTCTGTTGTTCCCATCTTCAAACATACAAACTCAGCTTTGTACAACCAAGAAAGAAAAATACCTTTCATAGCAAACAACGCTTCGAATCTCATTTTGAATCTTCGGCCGCGTGTATCCCTAAGCATCCGCCATCTTGGATTTGCCAGCAAAGGAAAAAGCTTCGCGGGGGATATTTTGAAACTATTTACCAGGCCTTAATACACCTGATCACACTTTACGGGTCGCACTTCAACGATAAACATTACTTAGTTCGCCATTATACTTTTATGAGATCGAGATACTATATTAAAGACAATATCAGAAAATTAGCCTTGAGTTTTTTCAAGGATTGACTTTAAGTTTTGGCATTTTGTCAAGTCCATTTATCAAGAAATTTGGAAAGTCAAATTTATACATATTTTTATACACATTTCTCCAAAATTATGGCTCATTTGTGTTATCGACAGTAAATGTCGTCATATTCATCATAAGTTGCAAGAGAACAAACTCAGCTGACAACATGGTTGACGTAAAGTTCAGAAAATAAATTTGGCAAACAACGTCGGAAAATTTAAGTCAGTTTACAAAAAAAACCACGCCAAGGTTTCACAGAAGGGTTCCTGAGTCAGTTTACAATAAACCTACGACTAAGTTTCACAGAAAAATTCCTTAAAGGTACCGGTTTTCCCATATTTTTCAAGTTTTCTGAAATCAGGCAAGCAGGCATTGTGGCCCTCTTTCTTGCAGTATATTAGTTCGCCAGAAAGTCCTTTATTCTGTAGATAAGTGACACTGTAATACCGTCTGAGATAACGAAATATTTGCATGTACGGGATCCATCTGCCATTAGTTTTGACCTTCATAACACTCCCCATCTTCTCACTGTGAACATAAATAGTCACGATACCACCAACTTTCCATGCAATATTTGGAGGATAACAAAAAAATTCAATGGCTTCCTTGTGAGTATTAAAAGAAGTGAAGTTTTTCTTCTTAGCAAATTTGGCAAGTACTTCGTAAAAGGCATTTCTGTTTTTATAAAACACAAACATATCGATGTCTCCTGAATCCCAGGGCAATACACCTCGCATTTTGACTGCACCAATAGCAACCCCACCATCAATACTGTACGGGATTCCTTCGGACTCTAAAAAGTCCGCTACTATGAATAAACAAGACTGTAAATTATTTACCATGAAGGGGTAAGTAAATGTTCCTTGATGTGCCCAATGTCCGCCGTCCAGCATCACTTTGTGGGCTGTGGGCTCATCACAAATGTCTTCACCAAGTATAGGACTGTCGCGACTGCACAGGTCAAGTGTTTCAGAATCGGAATTTTTAAAACGAAACACTTTATGTTTATGGGCAAAAGGAAGGTGTTTTAGGAAATAGTCACGCGCGTTGATAGTCATATTAGAGTTACACTTGCTGTCTTGGCAGACTTTGTGGATTGCCTCTGGACGTACACCACTCAGCGCACCTCCTTTCTTAACTTGAATGAAGAAATCGGTAGTTGCTAACGCTGTCATCTTGTCATCAAAAGCATGTGCTTTATCAACGAATAAACGCTTAATACTAGCCGTTCTTCCCATAAATGAAGCACCGATGTTCTCACAGATCATAAGTTCACCGATGGACCGTTGATATTCATATCTCTGAGATAAGGTCCAGTTACACAATATCAAACGGTAACATGGGATTTCAAGATGGTCACCAGTCAAAATAGACCCACTCACAAAGTCTAGCTCGGGAATGCTTTCCAGTGCATGTAACAACCAACCAGAGCTGTGGTCGGATGTATGAGGAAACAATCCATGCTGGCAATCTAAAAACAAGAAATACTTCGTACGAACCTTTTGAATGAGCGAGTTGAATGTCGATCCAACAGTAGAACTATTGAGTGAGAATAGTATTTCAATCTTTGGGAACGAACGAAGAAGAGCTTGCTGCCTGACTTCAACGCATGAAGAGGGTACGTTGTTGTTTCCTTTGTATAGTATTATGGTCACAAATCTAGCAAACAGCTCGATGTTATTGGCTAAGTCGTGTTTCTCAGGTCGTGGAAGGGACACTGTTCCTCGTTTGGCATACTTTTCGTTTGTGGTTTCAATGTCTTTGTTTGTCGTGTTTATCGATTCTTTACTTAATATTTCCATATCCAGTCGTTCTTGAAGACGCTTCAGCTTCTGTTGTAAGCCCTGAATCACATGAATTTTGTCATTGCAATTACACTGAGATACAGGTATCAAGGAAGAACTTTTCTTGACACTAATACTCCTGAAATTCGCTATATTCAAGAGAATATACACGATACACAGCTGAGAAAGAAGAATGAATGCTAGCGCTATGATCACTAGTCTTAGAGCACTGATGCGCCATTTTTCTTTCCGTTTCCACTTCAATGCCACCGTAAGACTGCGTTCATCATTATGTATACCGCAGAAGGGGGGAGGGTGGCAGAAGGAAATTTAGGGGGGATCATAAACTTTTTAAGGTTTTCAAGGGGGAATGTGTAGGTATTAGGACAAAGAAGTGTTTGTATTTAGGTATATGGGGGGGGGGGGGGGGGGTACAAATATTTTCCTGCTAAAGGAGGGGGGCATAATTTTTTTTTACATTAAGTGGGAATAATGAACGCAGCCTAAACTCCATAAGTTACTGAGTTTATGCCCTTTTAACTTTTCACTAGATGTTTTATTAGCTCACTCATGGCTAGTCTCCTCAGCAACCGTTCGTCAAATCGGTCCGAAAGCGAATCAAACTGTCGCATTTTGTTAACATACATAATTTAACAGATGTAAAAAGTAAAACGCATGGGTTAGTAGCAAAGTAGCCTGAGCTAGTTTCGAAACTAATCCATTAGGCTAAAGGAAAATACGGCTTTCAGTGTCTTTAGTTAATAAGACTGATATATACATGAATTTGTCATTAAATACTACGCGGTAATGAAGCTGATAACATTGGCCGTAAACGAAAGACTTTCCATTATTTCGTCAGACGCCACGAGTCTTATATGTTATTATAAAGTTAAAGCGTGGTTTTCACTATGACATTAGCATAAGCATAAGAACATGTCGCTCACTATGACATAAGGTAAAATAAGCACAAGCAGAAGCATAAAAAGAAGGCAAAAGCTATCATATACGGCTGCTGTTTTTTTCCGCGAAATCAATCATATGAGGCAAAATGAAAGCAACAGACACCTTTATGGTTGCCGAAATGTGTCAATATTCAATGTCGTGAATATGCGTTCGATAATTTCAATATATTCACAACTAGACGCTGATCTGTGTGACCTACTCCCGCCCTGCCTCGGGCTACTTTTTGAACATTGAAAGGTTTGAAGGGAAAATGTGAAACTGTTATCGATATCACACAAAACGCCACAAATAAGAGCAAAGTAATTGTTATTTATTGTCATTTATTTCTGATTATTTATACTAATTTCAGTCAAAGTATGTTTCGTTTACGCGCTCTATGATTGGTCGAAAACCATGTTTGATGAGAGTATCAAAACACGCTACTGTCATTTTTAGTCTATCGCGCGCGCTCATTGGTCAGTTTGAATAAGGCCAATGTTTTTGATAAAATCAATAGAATTTGTCTGTACCAAAAAAGTCAGAGGCTTATACTCTGTAACTAGCTTATAGGTGGGATACATATTGAACAGGAGGTTTTTGTGGATTATATGGGGGCCCAGAAAATTGCGACCCTCCCTCTAGCATGCACCCAAAATTTTTTGGTCCTCCCTAATGGAGGGCGCAAAAAATCGCAGCCCTCCCTATAAATTTACCGGCCCTCCCCCCCCCCCCCAATAATTAATGACCGCTCCCTTACAACAGCGAACGAAGGAACACGGACACAAGATAAGTCAAACAAGTATAACGTTAATTTAATTCAAATAATCGAAAGGAAAAAAAACTATAAAAATCCAACCACATTCGGTGTCCTAGTGCCCTTGGTCCGGCTGATAACTTTTTGTATCAATTACATGGGAAACCACTTACATTACAACCATTATCGTTGAAGTGCGACCCGTAAAGTTTGATGTCTTAATTCGCCGACCAGAATTTCAACAACCATCAATCAAAGATCTGAACTATAAAATATTTCAGAGATTTTACAAGTTAATTAAGGACGTTCATGGGCAAAAGATCCCATCGTCAGATTTTTAAAATTTTGAACGATGACAGAACATCATACTATTAGTAAAACAAGCAAATAAAAAGGGGGTCCCGACTTCATTTAGCTGGCAGAATATGTGGAAGTTCACCCTTTTTACGTTTAAAACGCTCGACATCGTAAACGTTTTTGTGAGATTTTGCTTATTAAAACATTGTAATGGCATACACACACATAAATAGAGTGAAGTTATTAAACCCGTGAAATAGATATTAGACTAACACACATTAGTAGACACGAACAAATCTAGCCCCTGGGGGTGGAGGTAAGTTATGTACAAAATTCCTAAGTGGGAGCGAGAGTATACTCGTAGCGCGCAAAAAAAAAAAACAACAACAAAAAACAAAAAACGATGTAGTGCATTTCGATTCGATTTCACTGCATGGTTTTTATAATTGGGAGAAATTATCATCATTTCGAATAAAAAATAATTGAAGATTTTTCCCCCGATCTTATTTTTACCCTTCAGTTTCATTCAAATTGTTCTCCCTGTGACTTCCGTATCGGGAGCTCCGCTTTTAGGCAGTGCCTAAATATATATATTATCTTTTGATCAGGTATATATTTATCGCCAAGCAAAACGATTGTTCTGGACTGTCTGTCTGTCACAGCTCACGTTACCACACACACGCAAAGCCTCCAGGTTATTAGTGCTACAGCGCATGTGTACACGTGGAATCCAACATGGCGTCGTGTTAGTGCTTTTTGTTGTTCTTCTTGTCCATCTGTGTTTTCACCTGCTGTTTCAATTCTTTTTCAAACTTTCTAACTAATTATACAACCCAAAGTCCAATGTCTAAAGCATAATAATTTTAAAAAGAATATTTAGAGTCGTTAAACGGCAGAATTCAGAGAATATTTCAGTAAGATGCATCGTTTAGGAACTCTTAGGAATCGTAAAAAGACTTTGAAAGCTTTTACAGAATTAGATGCATTCCCTAAAATACCCGAGAATTACCAAGAAACAACGGCATCTGGTGGTTCAGGTAAGGATTTAAGTATAAGATTGCAGCTCAGTTAATTGTAAGCTTTTTTAAGCTTTATTATACGCGGAAGTTAAAGAATTTGCAAGTCAGAGTTTATTATTTATTTATTTCTAAATTTATATCTTTGAAATAAGCTTTGAAACATCCGAGAGAAGTTGTATAAAAACTATATTTTCCATATAGTTTCTATCATGGAATATTATTTATATGTATTATTGATACTTGCTATACAATGGATTTTTTAATTTATGTATGGTTCCAGAATGATATAAATAATAATAAGAGTGTATACACTTATTTCAATAAAGTTAGTCACCTGAAAAGCTATAAAGCTGAGGCCGACAAGGATTATGGGTAGATTCATTTTACACGTTCAACCGCTCGATAACTGTTCATGGACTTGAGAATCTTTTACCGGTTACAGTCTCACCTCTTCCATCATCATCAAGCTGCAGTTTGTATTAAAAAAAGCTTTGTATATATATGCTTTTTTGATATGAAAAGTTTCCCATGATGCTCAGTGATCTCAGCTTTCTAGGATTTTGGCGACTAACTTTATTGAAATAAGAGTATGACCCGAAAAAAAAAAAGGTTGTTAGTAGTGATGAATATATCGTAATAAAATTTGTTTCAAAAGCTTATTTCTTGAGATATTTGAGAAAATTAAGCCCAATTTGTGACGTCATTTTGTTGACACATACTTTAGATTCGGTAGTAAGGTACTAAATATAAATTGTAATTTGTATAAAATAACAACAAAAGGCATATTCTATTCCGCTTCATTTGATAGCTTACGTAGTACTCTTTAAATGTTGTGAAACTGAAAAGTGTACTACCTGAAATTAAGATTCTACATTCAAACAACTAAATCTGAAGACTTGTAAACAAAATAACGTCACATCTTGTGCTAAATTTTCTTGAATTTCTAGAGAAATACGTTTTTAAACAAGTTTAACTGTGATATTCTTATTAATGCCAATAAACTACGCATTTTTAACATAAAAGTTTTTTCTGTGTCATATGCACTTTAAGAAGTAATATATACAATATGAGTGGCCGTGTTGTATCAGCTATACAACAACGAGCCGAAGGCGAGTGATTGTATATCTGATACAACACGGACACGAATATTGTATATTTCTTATGAAACATCTAGGTGTATACATACATGTTCTACTATAATTTTAAAGATAAAATTGAATTTGGCTAAGAAAATTGGAGTTAAAGTTTATGCAAATCAGGACGATTTTGTATCAGATATACAACCTCCACGGACGATGGTTTCTATTGTGTTTTCCTCATTAATTATTCATGAGTTTTATAATAACAGATAATAGAGGTTCTCATATAGCCATAGCACATTTTCACATCATCTCAATGCACTTTACTGACCAGAGGATGATTTTTTCAGGCTGTTTTTCTCCAATTTTTTCTCACTCCAAAAAAGTCAACTTCTTAATTCCAATTGGAATCTACATTGAAAGAAGAGCCCTCAGCAGAAGCTCTGTTAAATGTGTAGATGGGGGTCAGAGAAAAAACAAAATTACAGAGTTTGTATGAAAGAAAAATGGAATTTCCAGGGTTAGGAGGGGGTGGGTCAAAGTTCCTCTGTGGGGGAGGGGGGAAGGGTATGGATAATTTCTGAAACTACACATCCCCATTTATTTATTTGTTCGTTTGATGATTGTAAATGATGATGGCGATGTTAATGTTGAAAGTAGCAATGATGATGATGACAGTCTACTGTACATTATGAATTACATGTATGTAGCATATTGATTCTACACTATATTTTTACCTTTGTTTTATTTAGTTTTGACAACAGTTTTGGTTTGTAAATAAACCATAGATTTTACACTTTTAGTATAAGTTAGACCTCCAATTTTTTTCAACATTTAACATTTTGGATTTTCTCTTTATTTTAGTTACTTTGGTGATATCAGTGTTTATATTTATTCTGGTGTTATCAGAATTTTGGTATTACCGAGCAATAGAATCAAAATATAGTTATGAAGTTGATACAGATTATGATAGGTGAGTCAATACAGTCAATTCAAAAAATGTTGTCGTCGACCGGCTCAAGCCTACGCGACTGGACCAAAAGGAATATGGGTAAAAATCACTGAAGCGATTGAATATTCGTTCTGAATAAATTGTTCCCGCTAGTAATAAGGTAATAATGGCGAGAAACAATCCATCAAATGCATGTCTTTGGGTTTAGGAAAAGAAAAACCAAGTAGTTATGATTCAGTTCACAATTTCGAAAATATGAGGGCATTAAAAAAACGTCTTCTTCAACACTTCCCTGCTCGCCTACGAAGGTTCGTGCTGTAAACCAGGCATAATTAGTCAGATAAAATAATGGAGTCAACTCGGCTTCAATGATTGCTACCCAGAATTCCTTTCGGTCCAGTCGCGTAGGCTTGAGTTGGTTGACGACAACATTTTTTGAATTGACTGTATATATGTAATGCATGCATATGAATGCATAAATTTTCTAGCATAATGTCCAATAATGAATTGAATAATGCAGTCTAGGGGGTGTAAGCTTCATGTCCTTTGACTAAAAACCCATTTTACATCACATGTTATTCTCTTAAGAATAAGATTATTATTTTGTTTGAGTTCTTATGTTGTCTCATGCACAACTGTTAAACAAAGAAATGATACTCTAGGTAATGACACATGGTCTTGAGAATAAGAATCTTTGTTTGAGTTGTATCCATATTCTTATGTCGTCTCATGCACAACCGTTAAACAAAGAAATGATACTCTAGGTAATGACACATGGTCTTGAGAATAAGAATCTTTGTTTGAGTTGTATCCATATTCTTATGTCGTCTCATGCACAACCGTTAAACAAAGAAATGATACTCTAGGTAATGAAACATGGTCTTGAGAATAAGATTCTTTGTTTGAGTTGTATCCATATTCATGTGTCTTCTCATGCACAACCGTTAAACAAAGAAATGATACTCTAGGTAATGACACATGGTCTTGAGAATAAGATTCTTTGTTTGAGTTGTATCCATATTCATATGTCTTCTCATGCACAACTGTTAAACAAAGAAATGATACTCTAGGTAATGACACATGGTCTTGAGAATAAGATTCTTTGTTTGAGTTGTATCCATATTCATATGTCTTCTCTTGCACAACCGTTAAACAAAGAAATGATACTCTAGGTAATGAAACATGGTCTTGAGAATAAGATTCTTTGTTTGTGTTGTATCCATATTCATATGTCTTCTCATGCACAACCGTTAAACAAAGAAATGATACTCTAGAGAATGAAAAGTGGTCTCCCAAACTTTTTTTGAAATAACTGTACAGGTATACTGAGTATGGCTGCAAGGCGGTGTTTGTAAAGTAAATTAAAACCATTTCTCAAGTCTTTACCATTTTTTTTTTCATTTTTCTACAGCAAACTTTTAATTAATGTGGATTTAACAGTTGCAATGAAGTGCGATGGTAAGTAAAAAAGTGAATTTTGCAGCACACCCCCCCCCCCCCCCAATAAAAACATATCTTCCCTAGAGATCTTCTTTTATTTATTACAGTATGTATATGATATCAATGTTATTTTTGGGTTGCATGAAGTTTAAGGTAGATGCTATTTGTTTCCAGATTTAGGCGTAGATGTGCTTGATTTGTCTGGTTCTACTATGGATCTTGAAGATGGAATTAAGCTGGAACCAGTGAGTTAATACAAAAAAATGATATTTGTATTTGAGATTGTTGCCCTTACTGCATAATGGCAAATCAAAGATTCCTCTTCATATCAAGAGGCTGTGGTGTAGTGGCACTTCTGCCACTGAGTTAAATCAAACCAGTCCATAGTTGTTTCAGGGTTTAATCTGTGAGTTAGTCATGCCCTGACTTAGATCAGCCCAGAGGTTGTTTCATGGTTCAATCTGTGAGTTAGTCATGCCCTGACTTAGATCAGCCCAGAGGTTGTTTCATGGTTCAATCTGTGAGTTAGTCATGTCCTGACTTAGATCAGCCCAGAGGTTGTTTCATGGTTCAATCTGTGAGTTAGTCATGCCCTGACTTAGATCAGCCCAGAGGTTGTTTCATGGTTCAATCTGTGAGTTAGTCATGCCCTGACTTAGATCAGCCCAGAGGTTGTTTCATGGTTCAATCTGTGAGTTAGTCATGCCCTGACTTAGATCAGCCCAGAGGTTGTTTCATGGTTCAATCTGTGAGTTAGTCATGCCCTGACTTAGATCAGCCCAGAGGTTGTTTCATGGTTCAATCTGTGAGTTAGTCATGCCCTGACTTAGATCAGCCCAGAGGTTGTTTCAGGGTTCAATCTGTGAGTTAGTCATGCCCTGACTTAGATCAGCCCAGAGGTTGTTTCAGGGTATGATCTGTGAGTTAGTCATGCCCTGACTTAGATCAGCCCAGAGGTTGTTTCAGGGTTCAATCTGTGAGTTAGTCATGCTCTGACTTACATCAGACCAGGGCTAGGTTGTTTATACAAAAAATTAAAGGTTTTATTTCTGATTAGGCCAAATAAAAAAATAAGTGTGTTTCCTGTTGCATGAGAAAAAATAATTGGGGTCGGTAGGTTGGATTTTTTTTACTGATACAACAGTGGAAATGAGCTTACTGGGAACCCTGTGGTGCATTAGGGAATGAAAAAATATTAGTGTCGGCAAAAATCGACAAGAAAATTAGGGTTGGTCGCACAACAGCAAACCACATTTTTTTTGTTTGGCCTTACTGCACGCTCATTAGGTCTGCTAATCATGTTTGTTTCTCGTTCATAGGCATACTTTGAGTTGACAGACGAACAGAAGATATGGATGACGTAAGTAGTAATTAAAATTGATAATAATCTTATTCATAATATTTCATAATCATTGAAGATCTATTTTTTTCTATTACTGAAAAGTAATATCTTCACACGATACATATAATGTACTGTACTGTACATTTAATTAATCACTGTTGGGGTTGATTCAATTTTAAAGAATTTTTTTTGAATAAAGTTTTTTGAAAGATCGTTACATACTTTCCAACTTCAAACATTTCACAGGAATACACCTACATTATTTAAAAAAATAATTGTTGCAGCTAAAGGTGATAGGAGATAGCTGGAAGGATATATGTATGTAACATGCATCTAAACTCAAATAACTGAGGCATTTAGATAGCTCTCTGAGGTACAGTAGCTCACTACAGCCAACTCTGAATATATCTCAACAGTAACCTCATTGTTCTTGATGAGAATGATAAAAACATCAAAAGTCATTCAAGCTCTATTCTTTAATCTTTGAATCAACTATTCCCTATCTTTTATTGCCTATTGCTCATCTCTTTTGGCTCTGACAACCTCACACTTGGAATAGGTGAATAAGAATAAGGATGCTCTTTATTATACATGTACATGAGACATTGGTGAGCTACTGTAGTTACAAAATAACAGTCTTATTGTTTTTTTTCACAGAATGTTCAAAGATTTTTACTACTTTTTTGAAGGCTATCGTTCACTTGGTGAAATGGAGTCATTTAAGTCAGGGATGCCTACCTATATGCCTAAAAGGTAGTCAGAAATATACTCTACTGTAGTATTCATTTTAATGGATCTTACTCACGCTGGCAGCCATGTTGACTGGAACAATAGCTTTCCTCCGCATAACCTTGCATTCAAGTGCTTGAAAATTTATATGGTTTAAACAAATGTAGGTTTCTATTATCATGAGAATAAAGATGGCTGCCATGTGAGCAAGGCCCATAGACTTTTTACCTGAGATGTAACGTTTTCCCATTTCAGACCACATGTCATTCTCTTGAGAATAATATTCTTTGTTTGAGTTGTATCCATATTCATGTATCTTCTCATGTATAAAGATTTAAAAAAAAGTAATGATACTCTAGAGAATGACATCTGGGTTGAAATGTGAAAACATTATGTCCAAGCTAAAGTGTTCTACTTTGTGTCAACCCACAAAATGAATGATTTGGAATTTGTGTATTAATCCATTTGGGTTTCTGGTTACCTCCCTCCTTGGAAACCAAGATGAGAGTTGTTGGTTGTAAGTTGTAATTAAAGAATGTAGTGAGTACTGCATGTAGAGGGAACCTCATGGAAGAGCCTGTACAGGGAGTAGTGGTTGTAATATATAATTAGTAAGTTATTTTTTATAAATTAGGAAAGATAGTGATAATCAGGAAGGAAAGCCTCATGATGCTTGCAGAGTGTATGGGTCATTTGAAGTCAATAAAGTGGCTGGAAATTTCCATCTTACTTCTGGAAAGTAAGTAGAATCTATCTTGATCAATACTAATGTAATGTTAGATAGTCATATTAATAATTAATAATTAAAAATAGTAATTAGAAAAATAAAAATTTGAAATTAAAACTTAAAATAAAAAGTATTTACTTTAATTAACTATTACTTTAATTATAGTGTATTTAAGTAATTATTATGAAGGAATTTTAAACTTTTATTTCTAGATCCATTCAACATCCACAGGGACATGCTCATCTAAGTGCATTGGTTCCTGAGCAAGGTAATGCAACTAACCCTTCCCTCCCTCCCTTGCTTCCTTTCTACCACCCTTCTTTTGTTCTTTCCTTCCTTCCCTCCCTACCTCTCTTCCTTTCTCACTCCCTGCCTTTTTTCTTCCTCCATTCATCCGTACCTCCCTTCTTCATCCCTCCATCCCTCCCTCTCTTCCCCTCTCACTTTATCTTTTCCTTCCTCATTGCCTTCTTTCCTTCCTTCCCTACCTCTCTTCCTTTCTCAATCCCTGCCTTTTTTCTTCCTCCTTTCATCTGTAGCTCCCTTCTTCGTCCCTCCATCCCTCCCTCTCTTTCCCCCTCACTTTATCTTTTCCTTCCTCACTGCCTTCTTTCCTTCCTTCCCTCCTTACCTCTCTTCCTTTCTCACTCCCTGCCATTTTTCTTCCTCCTTTCATCTGTACCTCCCTTCTTTGTCCCTCCATCCATCCCTCTCTTTCCCCCTCACTTTATCCTTTCCTTCCTCAACTCCTTCCTCCCTCACTTCCTTCTTTCCTCCCTTCCTCTCCCTGTCCCTCAATTCCATACATTTATTAATACCAATCTCTCACTTTCTAACTCTATCCTTCCTGCCACCTTCCTTCCCTTCCTTGTTAAATAAATGACCGTTCACTCTACCATTCTAACTGCATCAAAGGAAATCCTCATAATTGTTGATCATAATTTCTCTTATCTTCAGCTGTGAATTTTTCTCATCGCATTGACCGGCTTTCTTTTGGACATCACATGCCTGGCTATGTTAACCCTTTAGATGGGGATATGCAGACAGCAGACAAGGGCAAGTAAAGTTCAAGTCTTCTCTCAATTGAAAGAGTACAGGAAGAGTATATTCCTGGGTAATAAGCCTAAGTGACGAGGTTAAAACAATGGTCCAAAATAGGGACCCGATTTGATGAATTAAGGTGGTGTACATGTATACTGGTACATACCCCCTCCCTCCTCCCCCCTCAGAGACCTGTTCAAATGCTCAATGCTGGCGGTCTGTAGTGGCAATTTCTATACACAAATATGTTTTTTAGCATACATGCAGACAGACAGTCCATTCCTTTCTGTCATTTGGCTTTTAGTTTTGGAGATATTTGGGGACAAAATCTAAGATTTCATTTCCAGAGGTGGTGGGTACTGAGTAACACCACCCCTCCCCCCTAAATCCCTAATCTAACTCCTACAACTGTTGTTTGATAATATGTTTTCATAAAAATATTTCCCCAGCTCGCATGATGTACCAGTACTACATCAAGATAGTACCAACTAAGATCAAGTTCCTCGGCTCTTCACAGGAGGTTTTGACCAATCAGTACTCAGTAACACAGAAGGTAAGTCCTGTTTGAACAACCTTTTGTTATATTTATGGTACTTATTTTAATAAAGCTTGTCACCATAACCACCTACAAAGCTGCAATCGCTGAGGATCATGGGAAATGTCATATAAATTGTCCTTGTTTTACGAGGGTAGCACATATCCAGTGGCTAACAAACCTGTGGCACTTGTTCCATGATGAAATTGGAATTTAGGAGTTGATTTTTGTGCACAGAGGAAAACCAGAGAACCTGGAGAAAACCCTTGATGCACTAAAGAGAACCAACAAGCAACCACCAACACTAAGTTTGGGGATTGAACCCGGATTGCATTGATGAGGGGGGAGTACTTTAATCGCTTTGACTACTGTACTTCTCACAACAAGTATCAAACAAGTTTTTGATACAAACTGAAGCTTGAGGATGCATATCAGGGACTGTGGAGGGGGTTGGGCTGGGGGGCTCCCTTGTAAATACCCCTTGAAATGCTAGAAATTGATTTCCAAGGGTCAAAATTTAAAATATTTTTGTGGTTTTCGTAGTCCCCCCCCCCCCCCCCCCGCAACAAAATGAATTATGTTCCGTGGGTCCATGCATATTGGAAGTAAAGCTGTAACTGGTAAAATAATATCCATGCTTTTCATTGTATATCTGATTACAGAGCCGTGAAATAAGTCATAACAGGGGTAGCCACGGTATTCCAGGTACAGTGCATTATCACCCTCTTCTAGTTTTTTTGTCATATTAATATTTTATAATTATAGTAGTTTTTGAGAGTTTTTTTGAAAGAATTATATGGCTGAGAAAAATAAATCCCAATTTGAAAATTTTTTTTTTTTGCATTTTAAGACTTATATGCCTGAGAAAAGTAAATCAAATTATTGCTATTTTCAAAATGTTATTTCCTATTCCCAGTGCAATTCCTTTTTTATAATGACAAAAGTAGCTAACGATTGACACTGTCAGACCCTAGATCCTCCAATATCGATGATAATTTAATACATTATATAGCATATACTACATGTCGGAATTTTGATACAATATCCCACATTTCTATATGAATCACATGAATTATAAATACTTTCCTGTTATTCTGTTTGCCTGTGAGAGGTGGTCTTTTGGTATTTTCCACCGGACCATCTCCTCTAAATGATGCAATATCCCATATTCTTCAAGTGCGTGTGTGTGTGCATACAGCCATTTCAAAAAAAGGCTGTTGAAGGTGTTTTGTTGCATGTTGCATACCTAGTCCCAAATGCACTGTGGGTGCTGCGAATACAATCAGCGAAAGGGTAACAATATAGAATTTTGTCTGTACGTTTTTCCGGCATAAACTCTTCTGTCCTGACATTATTTACATATAAAGATAATACATTTTGAGCTTAGTAAGCAACATGCAGCATGCAATATGCAACATGCAGTATGCAGTATGCAACATGCAACATGCAGCATGCATATTGCAACATGCAACATGCAGCATGCAACACGTAACATGCAGCATGCAACACGTAACATGCAACACGTAACATGCAACATGCAGCATGCAACACGTAACATGCAACATGTAACATGCAACAAGGAACATACAACATGCATCTTGCAACATGCAACATGCAACATGACCTTCATGAACCTTTTTTGAAATAGCTGCATAAAGTATTGTTTTATTTGGTTTTCTCGTAACATTCAATAACGCAGTGTATTTTTTCACAGGTATTTTCTTCAAGTATGATATGTCTTCCATCATGGTTCACATCAAGTATCAACATCGATCAATGGTCGCCTTTTTAGTGCGACTCTGTGGTATTGTTGGTGGGATATTTGCCACCTCAGGTAAGAAATTTTAATAGAATTAGAATTATGATTATACAGCTTCTCATTAATCCCATATATGTAACTAGTCCTCATAATTTTCCCTGTCCAACTATTTCTTAATTGGACAGCATGGAGTCCTATTACATATACAAATTAGCCATTTTGAGGTTGAAAACTGTATTAAACTGGCATTGCAGAACATTTTGGGGCTATATTAGACAGATGAAACAGAGGTCATCTTGGAAATATGTCACCTCAAACAGTCCCACAATGCACTGCAATATAAACTCGACCCAGTTTTTTCCCTCAACCTCGGAATGGCTAAAACTAAACTGAAACATCTAACCCTTGTGGATCACCAAATACATTCATACAATACAGTCTTAGTGGAGTGGTACTCAATGTATGGTACAAACGTGTGGATCTCCAAATACATTTATTGCTAGGAGCATGATAATGTACCATATACAAAGTTTATACCTTTCGGCAATAAGAAAATTTTTTACAGCACTAACACTACAGATAGTTTATATGTTTAAGAAAGCCTCAGTATCTTGCTAGAATTTTCATATCTCAAACTAGGCCTATTCGTAATGTTTAATCTGTCTCACGCGACCTTCATTTTAGAAGTACTGTAGGTGGTCAGCCATCCTTTCATCCACTGACCCAGAGAGCCAACTCGCTAATCTTCGTTCTTATTTTTTAAGTATATGAAATGAAGTTATTCATCGATGGCAAACATGTGAAATAAGAACGAGGGAAAAATCTGAGTTTTAGTTTTTTCTAAGGACTTATTTCATATGGTTGCTACAAGTAATTTTATTTCATATATTTCCAGAATCTATTACTCTTCATCTGCTTTAAGTATGATACCCCTCTTTACCTTGGGAGTAATAATGTTTTGCTATTTCAGACCACGTATCATTCTCTTGAGAATAATATTCTTTGTTTTAGTTATATCCATATTCATGTGTCTTCTTATGCACAACCGTTAAACAAAGAAATTATACTCTGAGAAATTACAGGTGGTCTGTAGTGTAAAGACATGCCCAAGCTAAATAGGTCTATTCGTCGTTATCTTTCTCAGGTATGTTGCACTCATTTATTGGATTTCTGGTTGATGTGGCAATGTGCCGATTTGGATTCAAGAAAGAAAAGGAAAAGGTACGTCTAGAGGTCAAAACAAAATGCTTATTGGATTTCTTCTTTTCTTCTTTCAAGAAGTACTGAGTACTATGCACGAAGCCTCGCATTTTTGTGCGTGACAAGGGAAACATATTTGGGAAGTGGGCTGTTGTTTGAACTTAGGCGGAAACATTGTATATGCTTCAAAACTGAAGGGCGCTATCAATATTGCTATAGATAGAGTTACACTGTAAAAGATATGTGTACCCATCATATACCATAATGCACTGCACTTCCTTCCCCAAAAATAGATTTCATTTAAAAGCCCTTGATTTGTGGTTTTTATTTTCAGTTACCATCCGAGAGTACTGATGCTCCTGTCGTACAGTCCAACGGACCTCCATCTCCTACCCTTAACCCAGGCCTCCCAGTTTCTACAGATGAACTTCAGAAGGTTCCAGAAGTAACGACTATTACTCCCACGACACCTCTCTTACAAAACCAAGCCAATGCATGAAAGTCCTATGCCACTTGATGAAAGCACTAGGAATAGACCTCTTCGTTTTGGGGTAATGTTTTCCCATTTCAGACCATGTGCCATTCCCTTGAGAATAAGATTCTTTGTTTGAGCTGTATCCATATTCATGTGTCTTCTCATGCGCAACCGAGCGCAAACTTTAAACAAAGAAATGATACTCTAGGGAATGACACGTAGTCTGAAATGGGAAAACAGAAGAAGTCTATTGTAGAACTGTATTTTAATCTTCGGAAATTCTAATAATAAAAATTGATAAATCTTCAAGCTTTGTTATGTTTACTTGTTTTGGTGCTATTATTATTTGGAGCGAAACTCATACTTGGCCAGGTGTAGCACTTATTGTAAGCCTTGATTTGGTATGGAATTACTTTAAATATTCAACGCTAGATGTCTGTGATTGTTCTAACGTACTGATATCTGTAATATATCTCCCTTCTCTCCAACTGATTTCGAGCCATCGTCATCACATCTGAGATTTTTACCTGCAATTCCAAATATGAATACTTCGTTAAGAGGATTCTTGTTAATGGAGAATGGTCTAGCATTGATTCGTGTTTTAGTGTTGTAGAGCTGATAGCTCCATTTGTTGACACGGAGTTGTCCAGTAAAATCCTTGCCCCACATAGCGCAGTTCTGAGCCAAAAAGGACGTGTCTTCGGGTAGTCTATCGAACGAGCCACATGCATCAGGGAAGGTGGTGCTTGCATATGTATCGTTTGTAAAGAACTTTACTACATCTTGTCCAGCTGTGTTGTTCTTGGTCATGATACTCACTACTCGACCCACGGATTTCTTGTGACAATAGAAGTGAATCTGGTGGAATCCCATCTTTTGCAGGATGTCCAACATGGCGACTCCTTGGGGATAGACGTTCGAGTCAGTGACGTTGTAATGAGAAATACCTTCATAAGTCAAGTAGCGCTTATTCGCTGGCACATTAGACTCCTGAAGTATTAAGCGTTTGATCACCGTCCAGCCACCTGTTTCAAAAAAATATTATACGTTATTACTACCAGCAATCATCTATCTCCCATACTGGGTCTCTGAGCCAGCATATTCCCAGATCAGGAGCCCATTACTAGGAGCATCCATCTCCCATAATGGGTCTGTGAGCCAGCATATTCCCAGATCAGGAGCCCATTACTAGGAGCATCCATCTCCCATAATGGGTCTGTAAGCCACCATATTCCCAGATCAGGAGCCCATTACTAGGAGCATCCATCTCCCATACTGGGTCTGTGAGCCAATATATTCCAAGATTAGGAGCCCATTACTAGGAGCATCCATTTCCCATACTGGGTCTGCGAGCCACCATATTCCAAGATTAGGAGCCCATTACTAGGAGCATCCATCTCCCATACTGGGTCTGTGAGCCACCATATTCCTAGATTAGGAGCCCATTACTAGGAGCATCCATCTCCCATACTGGGTCTGTGAGCCACCATATTCCCAGATCAGGAGCCCATTACTAGGAGCATCCATCTCCCATACTGGGTCTGAGAGCCAGCATATTCCATATTCCAAGATTAGGAGCCCATTACTACTAGGTGCATCCATCTCCCATACTGGGTCTGTGAGCCACCATATTCCCAGATCAGGAGCCCATTACTAGGAGCATCCATCTCCCATACTGGGTCTGAGAGCCAGCATATTCCAAGATTAGGAGCCCATTACTACTAGGTGCATCCATCTCCCATATAGGGTCTGTGAGCCACCATATTCCTAGATTAGGAGCTATTTTGTTTGTTCCTAAAATATATTTCATTCATTTCCAACTCACCCCCATCTGTTGTCATATCACAGTAAGCTTGTATTGGGCTCCCTGTGTTGGCTGGGTCTAACCAGTACTCGTCTGTCCCAGCTGAAGCGCCGCTCTTCAATACATCTAGACAAGACTTGGCAGGATTGGTTCTTGTTCCCTTTTCTGATACTATGTATGAAAATAATTCAAGGCAAGAATATTAAACAAATGAGAATAGGGAAAAGAAAAAAAATCCAAAGTAAATTAAACTACCTCTAGGCGACACTAGAGAAAAACGTTTGCGCATGCGTGCACTTCAGCACGTTTTCTAAGAATTTTGAAGAGTCTGAGAAAATAAATGTTTGTTTTCTCCAAGATATACAAAAACGTTCGAGAGGATATACTTTTGTCAGACCACGATACTGTATTAACAAACACAATATGAAAGAATTAGCCTTAAGTTTCAAGCATGGACACTAAATTTTGGCATTTTGTGAAGTCCAATTTATCAGGCATGTTTGAATGTCAAATTTACTTATGTTTTGACTAATTTGCATATGGATTCAAAACATGCGCAAACGTTTTTCACTCGTGTCCCTCTGGGCTGATCTAAGTGAGGGGCTAGGACGGGTAATCCACAGATGGAAAGAAAACCGGAGAACTTGGAGAAAATCCCTCTGCAACATGGGAGACACCTAATATGAATAAACTCTACTCCAGAGCCGATGAGAAGGGAGTGCATGCCCTATATCGTTACCGTGGCATTTAGTTTTGGAGTCTTTTTTATTATTTTTGAAGTTTCTTTTTTTTAAGCGTTATGGGCAAACAAATAAATAGTACTCAAGAAAATGATACAGGATTCCAAACGGGATAAACATTGGATTGACTCAAAGCAAAAATATGATGATTTGTGCAGAAGGAATTCATCAACAAAAAGCTTGAATATTTCTGAGGATCGCACTAAATAATGTATGGCTGTCACTCGTTTCAATTGCAATGTTTGTCCACAGCCAAAATATTTTTAGGGGGGGTGGGAACTAATTGAGTTTCTTCCGTCAACACGACGGAAAACAATAAAAAAAGCATCTAATTCTCCAGTTTTGTTTTATTTTGTTTTTCTGCTGAAGGGGGGCCTTTTGCCCCCCTTTGCCCCCCCCCCCCCCACCCTGGATCTGCCCTTGCTTATAAGTTTCTGGTGAGACCCAACAAAACTTCGGAGGTGAGGCGATCGAATATACCGTCAACGAGAAGGGGGAAAAGAACCAGATGTTTGACTCTATAATACTTGTAATCAATAAAAAGATCTTACTTGTTCTTCCAGAAGGGTTGATGGAATAGATACTGTTATGTCTCTGTATAAAATATCGTGGTGTAGACTCCTTGGTCTGTGTGTTCAGATCGCATGTGCTGGTTGACATGAGAAAGTTTAGGCTCATACAAGTCATGTCTGTTTCACAGGCCAGCAGACATGTAGCAAAGCTTGCGGTGCTGAAGGACTTGTATTCGCTGCAACACAAAGCGAATCCATGCACTTGCTCGTGCTCTGATTTATAAGGCAGACATTGTACTGCAAGACTGCTATTCAACTCCAGTGCCAAAATGAAGAATCCGAGATACTGAATGGATAAAAAAAATACGTCTTTTCAAGAAAAAATCTTTTTCAGACAAGTTCATTTACTCAAATAGAGTCAAACATTGGCTACGAAATCTTTCTACAGATTATTTTCCAAACAAGTCATTCACTCAAATAGAGTCAAACATTGAATACCAAATCGTTTTACAGATTATTTTCCAGTCAAGTTCATTTAAACAAACAGAGCCAAACATTTGCTACGAAATCTTTTCTGATCATTATCAACATAGTGGAAATCTAAAGTCTAAGTATTCATGGCAATTTTCTTTTTTGTATGAAAGAATATGTTGATCAAAACAGAACTGATATAAACTTTTGAAAAACTAAGGACAGGAGCCCGAGCCAGATCTCAGGAATCCATACAAAATTCTCTAACGTTAAACAGTTCAATATCTTCAGACTGTTTGCTGCTGCTATGCTTATCTTATTCAAACTTTCAACTTTCATTGATCTTTTACGGCGAATTGTGAAATTTAGGACAACTGAATATGCCATTGAAATAAGCTCGTATAAAAAGCGAACTTCTTCTTGAATCTTAGTGCAGCTTTACTGCCAACAGCGTTATTCCAGTGTTGTAGACCATCAAAAAAGGCCTTCTCACTATCAAATGGATACAAAAAAGTATACCAAGTTCCTGGCAAAACTTACGGTTTTGTAGGATGAAAATATTCTACCCATGTCCATCGTTTCGTTGGAATTTCTTCTCTGTAGCTAGTACTGTAATTCCCAAACACTTGAAGCGAAAAGGAATAAACATTAAAGAGCTTATAATCCACTCACATCGTTAATAGGTGTTAGGAAACGAGTAACAGCTTTCATTGCAAATGAGAATTTCAATGAGCTTTTCAGTAAAGTTTAATTAACGTTATATTGATGGGATCGTGCTTGCCATCGCTGTAAAGTTTTGTGCTATATTTGAGTCTTCCTTACAGTGTTTTTTTCTTTTTCTTCTTCTCCTTCTTTTTTCTCTTCTTTTTTCCTACTTGTATTTCTTTGTTTTTTCTTTTTTTCCTTACTTTCTTGTCTTGTCTTTTTTATTATCATCCTTTTCTTCCTTCTTTCTTACAGTTAATCCCTCCATTATTCCTTTCTCCTTTGAATCAACATTGCGATAAATATTTAATTATATTCTTTGTTACAAGTTGCTTTGAACGTCAACATTATAACATTGAAGAGCCTCGTAGCATTAAAACAACTCCTCCCAGGTGCAACTCTTGTCTTAGCCTCACTAGTCCTTCTACTTGCTGTCATTAATTATCTTCTCTCAATTACTTATTAGTTATATTGTTTTCCCCCTTATTGTTTGTGCCCACAGAAATTGGCTATGCTGTTGTGTTAACCCTATCATTTGCTTTTCGCACTTTCATTTTATTGTAATTATAATGGCATGTTAGTATTAAAATAGCGAATCTAATTTTTAAAATGTTTTTCTTTCCTTTCCTTTCCTTTCCTTTCCTTTTCTTTCCTTTTCTTTCCTTTCCTTTTCTTTTCTTTTCTTTCCTTTCCTTTTCTTTTCTTTCCTTTCCTTTTCTTTCCTTTCCTTTTCTTTTCTTTTCTTTTCTTTCCTTTCCTTTTCTTTCCTTTTCTTTTCTTTCCTTTCCTTTCCTTTCCTTTCCTTTCTTCTTTTCTTCCCTTCCTTACTTTAATCACTTACTTTTCTTTGTTATTTATTATTTCGTAACTTATAAAGTTAAACCATTGATATTTCTAATATCATCAACAATAATAGCCAATTCCAAGGAATTAAAACACGTACACAATGCTGTTTGATTATTACCAACTTTACAATCATCTCTAAGCTCCTATAAGGTGGCTGACTATTTTGGTAGATAATAAACAGAAAATTTAAAATCGAAACTTCTTTAACCTGAAATTCAATGCTGATTTCAAAAATGCAAAGAAAAATGGGGCGTCCCGAGCTTGTTTTTGAGATAATCAATCCGGAATGACATGCGTTTGTACAATTTTGGAAAAAAAAGCAAAAATCAAGCTCTGTACAAAAAAAAAAAAAAAAAAAAAAAAAAAAAAAAAAAACAAAAAAAAAAAACCTAAAACCGAAAGTAAGGAAGAAACATGAGCAATTTTTTCCCCGAACACTTAACTTACATTATATTTATAAAATACTGATAAAAGTTGTTTTAATAAACTATTGTAGACAATGGAAAAACTTTTTTTGTTCAGGTTGTATGGTGTGCAAGTTATCGCAAAAGTTGAGCACAAAAAAAACAGAACGATTTTTAACATTGTTCTAATAAACAGGATTGTCTTAAACTTTCAAAAATAATGGAATATTACCTGTTATTCTGGAAAATAACTAAACAAATATAGAATCCCGTGCAAAATTTGAGGGTTTTGCCCTTCTGAAGTTCAAAACGTGTATGGTTCTTCAATAAAATCGTGAAGATCAGTATTCAGCGGTTTTTGAGCGCGCGCACATCGTGGGCTCAAATCGAATGGTGAAGAGTAGTCAGCCACCTTAAGCTGTCATTTGCAAGACACCCTGTGAAACATTGCATGCAACGCTTAACATTGCACACAACAGGACTGTTGTAGCGTGTCTACCCTCTACCCCTAAAAACTTGTTGCACGCAGCGTTGCATGAAACAAATCTGAAGTTGAATCGAGCTCTACTCTTGCAATTGTGCGTAACAAATTCCATCGTGAACACGGCTGCAACATAGCCTGCAACATTTTGAACCAATCTGCTTTCAACAATTGTATTACCAGTGGCCTAAGTTCTTAGCATAGCGCGCTGACACAAGCAATGTTGCGTGATTTTGTTGCAACGTGTGTAGTCAACCCGGTTCAAATTTGTTGCGTGCAATGCTGTGGCAATCTTGCACCGTGTGTATGCACCTTTAGGGAATGGTCATACAGTAAAGTTATTTTGCACTGCTATTTTTTTAGGAAACAGTGACTATACTTTATTGCTCTTTGCTCATATTCAGCATTAACGATTCATTGGTAAATTTCGAAAAGAAAAAAAAATCGAGTGTATTTTTCTGGATTGAAATGCTGCCTGGGAAAAGTTGACTTACTAGATCTTTTGCTCCACATAGTCATTTTCTGTTCATATGGTACTGCGACTACTGCATCATCTACCCAAAAAGATATTTCCCAGTCCTCGCGCATAGAGCACGCGCCCCCAACCAATCATAAAGCGAGATTAATAACAGCTCATGCAATTTTATTGATTAATATAGTCTATAAGGATAAAAGACTCTAAGAGTTTAAGTTTAAAGTATAGTTTAAAAACGAGATCGTGTTTTATCAGGCTTACGCCTCGTGGTTTTAGATCTGATAAAACACGATCTGCAAGTTTATTGAACACTTTCAAAACTTCATGAATAATTAATGAGTATTTAGGGTCCTTATTCGTGACCTGCTCTTGTACTCTTTTGGTCCTTTATAAAAAATTTCAAAATCTTTATATAAAGATATCCATGTTGAACTATTATCAGGTATTAAGGATCCATGCACGTGATGGATTTGAAGGACCTGATAGGTCTGAATGATCATTAATTATTCATGAGTTTGAATAATTCTTAGAAACTACCTTGTTACCTCGCTAGGGTGTTTGACTAGTGAACCGTTTAGTAGTGAATACAAACACTTTGAAATCCCATGGACCTTCACTGCAACACATGAATATTCTATACAAAATGGAAGCTAACAGACCCTGAGTTCCAGAGGGCTTCTAACTCCCTTCAGTGATTCTCGGTCGTAGATTCCAAGAAGCATTGAAACGAGAGTATTATTTTCTGGGTATTAGAGACCTTTAGCATCAGGTTCATCACTAACCTCTAGGGATCAGGCTCAGAAACAGTCCCGCAAACACAGAGAAACAGTCAGCATCCATAAAATTCAATATGGCGGCTCGTCCAGCTACAACTTCGTTATGACGCCTTGCTACATGTCGACAGTTTGACGGAAAACGCTGGAAGTCGAACTGTAGTTTGAGGTTTGCAGAGCTCGCAAGAACGTCTTGCTAAAAGTCTCTAATGTTGAAAGTTTGACGGAAAACGCCAGACGTCGAGCTTCATTTTGAGGTTAGCGGCACTTAGCAGAAACGTAGTGCTTCTAGTCTTTTGTTCTTAACTTGTGTACATTTACATCGAGAAGGTATTATGTATATATACGTGTGTGTTGTGCACATTTACATTGAAATAAGGTAATATCCTCTTTATATAGGTGTGTGTGTGTGTGTGTGGAGATGTATTTCAAATAGGGATCCTATTCAAATAAAGGATATAGCAACGGAAAACTTTGACATATGTGGAAGCAACGATGACGATAAGAGATTGTTGTAGCATGTGATTGCAATTAATACAATTTCTGAACTCGTAAGCTATTCTGGACCTAGGTTATCTACGAACAGAGGAACCAAGAAACTCCTCAGTTAAGGTGAACCAATGGCTATGATTCTGGAGAGTTTTGGTTTGTTCTTCAGGTCGACGAGCAAGATAACTAACTGTTGTAGTTTGAGGTCAGTGATATACAATATGTCTTCAGTCCACGATAGAACAGAATAGGCAACACGCGAATACCATCCCAAATAACTGAAACAAACGAGGGAAATGAAAGAAGTTAATAGGCAAATTAAAGAAATTAAACCTTTTAAACAATATATGAAGAGAAAACAATTAAAATTATTACTAGTATACGACGCGATCACACTGATGATGATGAGTGGTAAAAAGTAAGGAGCCTGAAAATGATATGATGATGGTGATGATGATGGTGATGATGATGGTGATGGTGACATGATGATGATGATGATGGTGACATGGTGGTAATGATGATGGTGATGATGGTGGTGACATGGTGGTAATGATGATGATGATGATGATGATGGTGATGATGATGGTGTGATACTAGTGATGATGATGATATGATAATGGTAATGATGATGATGGTGATAATGATGATATGATAATGGTGATGATGATGATGATGGTAATTATAATGCATTAATAGTGATGATGGTGATGATTATGGTAATGATGATGATGATGATGATGGTGATAATGATGAGGATGGTAATGATGATGATGGTGATAATGATGAGGATGGTAATGATGATGATGGTGATGATGCAATAATAGTGATGATGATGTTGTGATGATGATGATGTGATGATGATGGTGATAATGATGAGGATGGTGGTAATGATGATGATGGTGATAATGATGAGGATGGTAATGATGATGATGGTGATGATGCAATAATAGTGATGATGATGTTGTGATGATGATGATGTGATGATGATGGTGATAATGATGAGGATGGTGGTAATGATGATGATGGCGATAATGATGAGGATGGTGGTAATGATGATGATGGTGATGATGTAATAATAGTGATGATGATGATGTGATGATGGTGATGTGATGATGTGATGACGTGATTATATTGATGATGATGATATTATGGTGATATGATGATGATGATATGATGATGATGATGAGTCTTACATACCTGTATACCCGATATCCCTGCAGCAATGGCTCCTATCAGAACCATGTGGTTATCTGCAAATGTTTTAAGCTCAGAAATACATCCCTGGAATCAAACAGATATGTTATGAACGACTTAGTAATGTCGCCAACTGCGGAGGGAAATCATGGTTCATACTCACAGGATAATCTATTCCTAGGTGGAGGTAAAGACTGGGTTGATATGGCATGGCAGTGCATCTGGGGCTGTTTTAGGGTACGAAATAGACGCCATTTTGGAAATATGTCCCCTAAGACAATTATGCGCTGCAACATCCAATCGACCCAATTTTTTCCTCAATGGCTTATAGCAGACCAAACGCCGTTAGAATTAAAATGTTTCCATACACCGGCTGTTGGGGTTCAAGAAAGGGCATCCCCTATTCTTATCACTTAAACTTGGTTTTTGCTTCGTTAAATGACTTTTATTCGCAAGAATTTCAACTCAACCACGCTTGGGTTCAATCCGTCGCGGGTAATCGGTGATTGGTAAAAAGATCTTGCGGGATTTAGTGAGTTCACATGGAATTTCCTTCCAATAAAGGACAAATAAACGCATCTAGGCGCCTTAACTAAACATCAAGCGAACGTAACTAAACATGGCACTGGCTGCATAAGCCTATTTCAAAAAACGTTGTCGGTCGCAGATCTAAAACTGAGTAACACGCTGCAAAATGTGATGTATTCACAGCCGAACACCGTAGCTTCCTTTTACATTGAAATATAAAGCATGATCTTTGAAATGTGACAAAAAAAAGTCAGACAAAAATTCCGCTATATCTCAGATCGTCCATCCCAGATCTTGCTACGCTCTTGTTTCCACTTGAGTTTGGATCATATGCTGATGCCATTCCATGTTCAATAAGAGTACAGACCACAGAAAAGGGAACTCGATTTGCTAATTTGCAAATGATATGCTTTTAAGCTGAGGCAAAGCTTTGTGCAGGAGTCTTTAGTGACACAACACAACGGTATTTACAGAATTGATGGTTTTCACGGCGGCCATGTTGGAGGAACTTAACAAAAGAATTGTCAATGAATTCTTTTTTATATCCTCCAACATGGCCGCCGTGTCAATTCTCTTGGGAATGGTTGAAAACCATCAATGAGAAAAGGGACTATTAGAAATCGTTGGTTTCCTTTCACGGGTATATGGTGTGCTCTCCATCTCACACATTACCTTTTCGTAAACTTGATCGTAAGAGGAATCCTTATAACAAGACGTTTTGTTCGCATTCTCGATGCAGCAGCTGAGAGGTACTAGCTTGTTGGGGTTCAGTTCCTTGCGCCATCTGCTCTCCTTGTAGTCCTCTCTGTTTTTCGCACCACAACATTTGAGCTATTGACAAAAAAAAAACATTGCCTGTTAGAAGTCCCTTAAGAATTGGGTGATGGACCTTCTACTGCGCGTGCACTGGAGCCACTTTATAATGCTAACAAATCGTTTGTAGAGTAAAAATAGATTTTTTTCCCTTGGGCGTAATGTTTTCTCATGTCATTCTCTTGAGAATCATTTTCTTTGTTTGAGTTGCATCCATATTAATGTGCTTCTCATTTATAACCATCTAACAAAGAAATGACAATTTAGGGAATGACATGGATGTGGTCTGAAATGGGGAATGGCCAATTAGGAGCATAATCGGTACCATATTGATCTCAGAATCATAATGTGCAAAAAGCTGTTTGTCATATATATAATCAGAACCTGGCTTCATTGCTCGCTCCTGATTGGCTCAAGTTGGTGTAGAAAATATTCTTGCCTTTCATCGAAATTAACTATGCTTTCATTGATCTATATTTATTGGGTCCTTCATGCAACTCGCATTCAATACATACATCTATTTCCTAATCAGATTAAACGAAGATTCATTATCTCTCATGTCGTTATTATTCCATAAGATAGAAATTCTCGAAAGTATGCTGTGTTGATGCGTCGATGTGTCGTGTATCGATGCGCGGTTCACTATAAATACAATCAAAGATATTCTTAGAATCAATCTGTGTGATCTAATACAAACTATAATAGACTTACCGAATGTGTCCCTATCGAATCCAAAAGAAAAACTCAATAACAATCTCCCATATTCCTCTTAATAACTAAATTTCATAACTAAAGTTCACGTGCTGCGTTAACTATCTTAGTTCTATCGCAATAGTACCCAGTGTCTCTCGGACAACTCTTCTGGGCCTGGTGACCTGTCGCGTACAGTTGGAATTTGCTTTGTTTTTATTCTACCTTGTGATTGGTTACCTTTGTCAAATTAGTCCCTGTGGCCTCCACTCTACAATTTTGTTTATACCTACCCCCCTCCCAGTTGGTTAGGGAATGGGGTGGGAAGGGAGAAGCTTCCAATAAATGACAAAGATATTTACCCTTTGTTGAAGTATGTTGACATTATAATCAATCGTTGAAGAAAAACCATATTCGTTTTTGATTTGTTTGGTGATTTCAGTACTGATTTCTTTCTCTACCTGAAGAGTTAAATAAATACAGGATATTACATGGGCGAAATTTGTCTTCTCGTTTTGAAAGGAGAGGAATCTGCGTCGCATGAATACTACAGAATAAAGTGAATATTTGAACTGGCCGTACGTTGAATCAGGTCGGGTCCTTACATCGTGAATTCAGGCGAAGGTCGTCCAAAAAGAGAAAAATAATCCAGCTAGATTCCATCGAAAATAAAGTTGCTCACACACTCACCACGCCAGGCAAAGTCACTCTGATGCATTTTTATTGCTGTTTTATAATTTCTTAAGGCCGGTTTAGACGGTACGATTTTCGCCTACAACTATCGTATACAACACGCTCGCGTCTGTCGTAGGCGAGTTGTAGGCTTGATTTACACGCTACGACTCGAGTTGTAGTTTGGCGCGAGCGTGTTGTATACGATAGTTGTAGGCGAAAATCGTACCGTCTAAACCGGCCTTTATCAACAATCAACCATTTTTATATTATATACAATTGTATGATATCATTATACATTTTACTAAGTATCTCAATTCTGATTGGTCGAGAGCCCTCAGCCAATCCCTGATAGGTTTTCCTACAGATAATACATTTATCATGTCAAGTTCATTCAAGGTTACGCTGTGGTAGCTTTGTTTTTATTCATTATGTGTATTTATTTCCAGAATTATGTACAAAAACAATTATTTAAGGAATCCTTAACTTATTTTCATATATTTTATGGAGAATTCTTAATATATTTTTGAATTTAGAATTTTGCGTTTTTCACGCTACATCATGGCGTTCACAATTCTTGTCTCTATAATTCAATGTTCATGTTCCAATATAAAAAAAAAGTATAATAAAGCAATTATTGAATTCGGTATCGCATAATATCGTAAATATCAACACCTTGGCTGTGTTATAACGTAGCCTCGGTCTTGATAATCTACGATATCATGCTCAACCTCATCCAATAATTGCTTAATAACAGATTTTCATATGCATGATGGATGAAGGAATGGGTGATTGGGTGCACGGTTGGAGGGGATTGTTTATTCTTTTTAGTTGCTTGGTTATATGGCTGATTCTCATATAGATGGATGAAGGAAGGAAGGGGTGTTTAGGCGCATGCATCAGGATTGGAAGGTTTCTTGGTTGGTTGTTCGTTGCTTTTAGCTATCTACTCTTTTAATTTTTGTTTGTTCAATTGGTTGTTTGGAAGTTCGTTTTTTGGTTCACGTTTCTGAGTGGTTAGTTAGTTTGTCTGCGGGTTTGGGTCGCTTGGTCTATAGCACAGACATGTTCATTTGAGCACAAAAATCTTACCTGGTCGCGATAAATAAATCCAAGGATTCCAGCAACAGCTTCAGCACAGAATATGAGAAGAAGCACCGCAAAAAACTGAAATTTGATAAAAAGGTTCATTTTTGAATCTGTGTTTCTATTTATCTTCCTTCTTCACCTATTTTTTTTTTTACCCTCTTTCTTCGCTATTTTCATTTTCGTTTCTTTAGTTTCTCGTTCTTCTTTCAAAATCCACGGCTTTTCATTATAATACGAGCACAACAATCACTCTTTCACGTACGTATTGAGTGAAAAACGTCTGCGCATGCTCTGAATCCGTATGCAAATTAGTCAAAACATATGTAAATTCGACTTTCAAACATGCCTTATTAATTGGACTTCACAAAATGCCAAAACTTTATGTCGACGCTTGAAACTTAAGGCTAATTCTTTCATATTGTGTTTGTTAATACAGTATCTTGGTCTGACAAAAGTATACTCTCAAACGTTTTGCATACTTGGAGAAAACAAACATTACTTTTCTCACTCGAACTCTTCAAAATTCTTAGAAAACGTGCTAAAGTGCACGCATGCGCAAACGTTTTTCTATGGTGTCATCTTCGTCTTCGACTGAAAATTCACCAATGAATTTAAGCCCTCAATACTAACTGACCAAGAACCGTGGATCACTCTCAGAATAGGACATTTTGTAAACAAAGTATTCGACAAACAGTTTTGTAGATTGAATACTGTGGAATTTTTTTTCATGACGTCACGTGCAAGCCAAGAATTGGGAAAGGAAAAATCCCATTTGACAAGTAAAGAGTAAAATGTCGTAAAATGTTGAGAGGTTTAAGCCCCAGGCCCTTTTCTGCGCGGTCCATGCTTACGTCTAATACTCACCGTTCCCAGCATGCATCGGTTTTCTCTGACTGCACCACAGCATCCCAGGAAAGCAACGATCACCACGAAGGCACCGGCTGCTATCAAGATATTGGCAGATATAGCATATCCACTAGTCCCTAAGAACGAATCAAACTGTCCAGCATCTATCTTGGTCCAGATACCAATACCAAGTACTGCTAACCCTGATAACTAAACGTAAAAGACATTGACACGTTAAGACACTTTGGGGAATGGGTTTCCTGTGTAGTTGGTGAGGAAGGCGCTGGAGGACTCTGGGAACGAGATTGGAAATTTTTCTCATCCTCTACTTTCACATCCCCATAATGTCTTGCGTTTTTGGGGGTAACCAATCAAAACACTGTCCCAAATTGAAATGTTTCCTAATTGAATTTATACTATGCCTGCTTTTATCTGTACAATACTGATTATCAGTTTATTCCAATTATTTTTGCGTGTACAGATCATCAAGAGTTTTGGTCTTACAGAAAATGTATTGACTTACGAAAAAATGTTTAAAATTTACCTTAAACGTCTTCAAGCTTCTATCTTTTTCTGTTTTTTTTTTACTTCTTCATTTTATTTTTGGATACCAAGCAAGGTATTGTCAACATTGTCTGATCAGCCTTCAGCAAAATAAGTGGGATTTTACCCTCTGGTTACCCCCCAAAGACGCAAAGTATTATGGGGATGTGAAAGTAGAGAATAGTAATGGTCAAAACCGGCTTGAAGCAGCCAAACAAAAACAGTTTGGGCCCAGGCTGCGACGTCAAGCAAACATACTGGATATTTACTCAGTTCAGAATACATAACTATCATTTCATTGTTTGCAAAGGTACTGGGAAAACTGAGTTATGCTGAAGGAGAAACATCAAAGCATAATACTCTCTATAAAAGGGCTTTTTGGTTTTGGGATTCCTGTGTGTTCCTATTAAACATCTCTGAAATTCTACCCATGAGATTAGTACGTGACAAAATCTGTCAATAGGTTGCTATCAATAGACGTCACTTCCGGTAATAGCTCTTTTTTAATGGCTTGTAGAATCCTGGAGGTAGTTTTGATCTCTTGTTTTCTGGTTTGATGTCGTGAAAATAGTCAAATACAATAGTGACAAAAGATATAATCGATTGCACTGAGTTCCTGTTTCAATTATCATGTCATCTCACGTATCATTTTTTTTACGACCATGGTAACAAGTTTCAGTCAATACGAAAGTAGAAATCCTGAATATGACAGGAAACTCAGGAAGAACTTGAAACTTGAGTGAAATTGCATGCCCTGTTTATGACAATAAGCTCGAAAAACCATACCCTGTTCAGCGGATCAATACAATACAATACAATACAATACAATTTTATTTGGCACCTTATACTAATAGTACATGAGTGTTTGATTCCAAATATATTATAGGTATATATATATACTATGTATTAGGTAATTTTCTTAATTCATTTTCACGTATCAGCATACGTTGATGAATGTATGCTGATATGGCTCTTTGTAGAGACGCTTATTTTGAATTGATTAAGAACATAAAACGACTGTCAGCGCTCATATTGTTGAAATTAATGCTGGTGTTTTTTTCTATGAACTCTCTTAAGTCGTTTCTATGAGAGTCATATAGTGGACACCAAACTAGAAGTGTTTTTCGTTTTCTACTCCCGACTTACACACTGGGCAAATCCTTTCATCGTAAATGAGATAAGGCCTCTTATACCTCCCCGTTTCTACTTCAAGCTTATGGTTACTAATTCTTAATTTTGTAAGCGCCACTCTGTGCTTAACATTGGTGACTTGACTTAAATATTCTTCAAAGTTATAATCCGTTTTGAACTGACGAAAGACTCTGAGTTTATTTTTATGTCTGTCGTCTTTCCTTTCATCATTGTGGAGATTACTCCATAAAATTTGCCTCTCAATGTCATATATTCTTTGGGTTATTATTTTTCCATATTCATACCATCTTGGAGAAAGTTCATTTTGTTTCATCCAAATTATCCCCAATCCGAGTTGTTCTAAAGTAGTTTTAATTTTTATGCTCCAAAAGGCTTTTTTAGTTTCATTTTTAATATCTTGGTAGACTTCGGCTGAAAGTTTTTTTGGGTGTAGTTCCGACTTTATAATTTTATGCCAGAATTTAAAGCTTTTACTGCATGCTTTGCATTTTAGCGGAAACCTTCCTAACTCAGCTCTGCATGCAAGGTTACTAGCATTCTTTGTCACCTTGAGGAGCATTTTGCAAAATTTCAAATGAACAAGTTCCATGGGCTCTTGGTCTTTGGTGCTTAATGTTTCGATACCCCATATCTCACTTGCGTATAGAAGTATTGGTGTAACAAGCGAGTCAAACAGTTTTATAGTTAATTTGATATTGGATGTGAAAAATTCACCCATTTGTTTTTTCATCTGAAATAGTGCCTTTAATGCAGCTTTTTTTAATTCTTGTTTTGCAAACGTAAAGTTTCCAAAGGTTGTAAAATTTAATCCTAAATATTTATATGATTTAACGTTTTCTAGTTTAGATTTGTTCAAATAGAATTGGAAGTTATTCATTGTCTTCCCTGTATTATTGAAAACCATCACTTTTGTCTTTGTTATATTAACTGTTAAGCCTGATTGTTCACAAAATGCCTCTAGCTTGTCGAGATATTTCTGAAGCCCTTTAGCAGATTTAGAGAACAGAACCAGGTCATCTGCATATAAAAGAGTACTAATCGGTTTGCCATTCAACATTACATCATTGTTGTTACACGAATTTAATGAGTCAGGCAGATCGTGAAGATATAAATTAAATAACGTAGGGCTCAGCATACAGCCTTGTTTAACACCCATATAACAGGAAAATGTCGGAGAAATGTGTCCATTTACTTTGATTGCTGATTGATCAGTGGAGTACATCGATTGTATCACTCTTAGAAAATTTCCATTTATACCAACATTTTCAAGTTTTGCCATTAATTTTTTCCTTGGGATGCAGTCAAACGCTTTTTGAAAATCTACAAAGCAGGAAAAAAGGAAATTATTTTTCTTCCGTGGCTTACTTTTAACATATTTATCGATTACGGATTTCAGAATAAAAATACTATCTGTTGTTCCGTGCTTTTTTCTAAACCCACCCTGTTCCTGTTTAATTATATTATTCGTAGTTAGGTAATCATAGAGCCGTTTGTTAAGTATTGCCGTAAAAACTTTGCCAATTGCAGAAAGGAGTGTTATTCCACGGTAATTTTCAGCTTTCGTTGGATCGTCCTTTTTATGCAATGGAACAATATATCCTAGATTCCATGAAGAGGGAAACTTTCCGTTGTCTAGGATTTTATTGAAAATTACCATTAGGTGTCCTTTTAGTGCTTCCTTTCCCGTTATCAATAGCTCATTTGGAATATTATCAGGGCCGGGAGCTTTATGTTTCTTTAGGTTACTTAGAACTTCATATACTTCTTGATCTGTAATGGAAAAATCTAATTCCCCTTGACTTTGCGACTGTTCTAAGGTCTCCGTAGTATTTACTGCAGATGTCTGGGAGCTATTAAGCGTCTTGAAGTGATTAAATAAGTCCTTTTCGTTTGCTCGACAGGAGTTTGCATTTTTTGCTTTGCCTACATTAAAAAGTTGTTTCAAAGACTTCCAGGTGGATTTCGAATCTTTGAGGTCAAGGTTCATTAATTTTGAATTGAAATATTTGTTTTTCTTACGTCTCATGCTTCGAAAGGACCTTTTATGGGTATGTAGATTCCTACGAAGTTGTTCATTATTTGGATTCCTACAAATTTGTTTTCCAAGAGATCGAAGATTTTTCTTTTCGTTTTCACATTCTGAATCAAACCACTTTTGTGAATCTGTATTTTCTTTAAATGCTTTAGTTTGTTTAGTTAGGGAACAAAGACCTGCTTCTGTTCCTATGCTTGTTAGGGTTTCAGTAAATGCCTTTAACCATTGAGTCTACATTATCTGCGTTTTCTATTGATTCGCGTAGCGTTGCTTGCATTTCTGTAGTGCTTAAAATGTTTTGTAATTTATCGATATTTCCAGTATGCCACTTTAAGCTAGAAATTGTCGAAAATTCCCTATTTTCTTCTCTTTCTTTGTTTCCACTGTTTTTGGGGTAAAGTTGGATTTCTATTCCACAAGAAATATGACAATGATCGGATAGATCTGGCATTAGTGGATTAACCTTCAAAAATCGAGCTTTTTCAAGTAGATTTGTACTCCCGATTACATAGTCGACTAGACTATTTCCGTTGTATCGAAAACAAGTCTTTTTGCCCGTCAAGTCACCAACAACCCTTCCATTAAAGATTCGTAAATTGCAAGCCGTGCAAATATCTATTAGACATTTACTCGTAGTTGGTGTTATCTTCTATGTTGTTCAAATGTCTCAGAAGCTCTCTTGTACCGCCTGCGATGTACTGCTTATTAACATATCTATTTGGCGCAAACTTGTCTTGCCTTACTCCTCTAAGCATGGAATCACTTAGGATAAGGATCGGTCCTTTTTCATCTTGTTGTGGATGCGAATCTTGTTTACTTTGTTCTTCATCAGTATGCTTATGGCTTTCATTGTTTACTTCATTGCTATTGTTCGACTTTATTGATGTGTTTGAAGGTGGAACATCATTACTGTCATTCTCTTGAAGTGCGTCAAATCTGTTTTCAGTCTCTAATCATCCCCGTATAGTCCACATATGGGAGTACCCCCCCCCCCCCCGGGGTTACCCCCAGTCAACCGCTTGTTTGCCCCCCAGTCAACTCCAAAAAAGTCACGTGATTGATAGTAAGCAATCACAAGCTTAGCAGGCCTCGACCTAGTCTCCTACGCAGCCGCTATTAGAGTCGTGAGCGTTGCGTGACGACACTAATAGTGCTGCGTAGTCACCTGCCCGGCCCTGCCCGGTCAGAGTATAACCCTTGGTCTCCTTTGAGTAATTAATCCTCTTACAAAAGTATCTTCTTTTCAAAACATTGTATAGCTCGATATCTGGACAGTCTAACTTTTTAATGTCTACAAGGAGTAAAAGATAGCAGGAAGATCTTGACGAAACGCCGAAAAAGTGAAAAAGGCAACACAGTTAAACGAAAGATAACTATTTAAGGATTTGTTTCTTCAAGCAAATTTTTTTCTCGGGAAAAAAAATGTCCGAGCTCCAGGAGGGAAACTAGCTAAAGTTATGAATATGATATACCACTAAAAAACGACTATAAACTAGGAACAAACTTAATTGATGCTATCAAAATCAAATGATCAGTAAAAATAAAAAAGCTGCTACTAATGAGAATGCTGCTGAAGCACTTGAATCTGCTATGACTATAATGTAACTAGGGATTTGAAAACCTCTGGAAACAAAACAGAATTGTTTTTGAATATTTACGTACTCGTTTTTAATTTCTTTAGACCAATGATATTTTATTATCGTTTTAGGATATCAAATTAAGTTTTATTCTGGTTATTTGTAAAATATTCATCCGGTTTTGACACAAAAGAAGACTCGAGCGTGCGGAAATATCATACTCATTTGGCCCCACATGCTAATCTGTGTACATCCTTTCCGACTGTCAGAAATATATTTTCCTATTTTTTTCCGACAGAAATGAACCTCCATAAAGCACAAACAATGGCATATGCTTTTATATCAGTTTTTAAGCGCGTCCCATCCTGCTTAATTATTTAACATTTCTATTGATAAAGTCCAGTGATGTCACGGCATGAATTGCACTGAAGACTCTTCGTAACGAAGTTATTTAATTGTTTTAGCTATATCTTTCCCTTTTCTAAAAAAATTAAAAAGAATTCTACTGATAGAAGGAAAAGGGGAGTCGAGGTTTTTTATGTAGCTAGACATTCCACGAGGCAGTTCCTTTGTTACACTTCTGCTTCTTTGTCTTTATCTCTGCTAGCTGCACCACATGGCATAAACAGTTTCCACTTTGCTAGTTTATCTTTCAGTGCTCAGCTGCATTTCTGCAAGGCTTTTTCCTCGCATCTTTTCGCATAACGTTTTCTTTTAAGGTTGTAAAAATGACTCTAGGACTTCTAAGAGTCATGTGTTTAGAAGCGAATACCTTTAGCAACGCTGAAAACCTTGGACAGAGTTTACACAGTGTTACTTGACACTCACACTCAATATTGATAATCCTTTCAAAAAACTCTTTCTTCTGTAAGCAAATAAACCAAATTAAATCTGCCCTGGCTGAAGGACCTTGGTTGAATATTAAACCAGCAGAGATTTGAGCAACTCAATACATTATAACTTACTCTGCAAACCAAAATAACGAGTTGTCGCCATGTAATATTGTTAAAACAATGTCTGTTGAGTATAATTATGCCCTCTTATAAAGCATCTCATTTTCACGCTACGAGTCATGTATGATATCATCTAAAATATCAATGATACGTCTCAATGCTCAAGAATTAACTTAGTTTTTAGCAAATAAATTCAAATATCTTACCAAAAAGAAGAAATTAAAGACGAAAAGTAGATACTTGGAACACTTCACTCCACACATAATTGCAGTTGTCTCGCTGCTTTTTGTCGGCCGGTTGACGAAGGAGTTCTCGAGAAAAATTTGTGCTGGAATCGTAGATGGCCGATTAATAATGATTTCCTGCTGGGGAACTCATGACTAAAGGACAAACTGTTTACGAGTGAATGATTGGGGAAATATTCAAAAACAGGTCACAGCTTCCTTAAATGGTTGCAAGGAAAATAACCGATTGTTCTGATGTGTCAAGTTGCTATGGATACTATTGAATGTCAACGCTATTGTGTTTTCCTTCAAATTATGTCGATCTCACTATAATTATACAAAATGAAAATTGCATATTAAATTTTTAAATATATATTTTACATTATTGCTATTTTCTTAATTTGTTCGCTCTTGCTTCCTCTATTTTTCGAGGAAAACACGGTTTTAGAAGAGTCGTTTTGGAAAATTTTCAAACCACAATGCAAAATGAAACAGCTTTTCTTGATGACACATCACTCAGATATTTCAGTTACAATTTTGATAATTTTCAAAACAATTTGGATAATCAAAATTAAAGCTGAAAAACTGTAAATTTAATGTTTTATTAAATTTTCTTTTCCTTGCTTATTTATTTGTTTTTTATTATTTTTATTTTTATTCTTATTCTTATTCTTATTATTATTATTATCATTATTATTGTTATCATTATTATTATTATTATTATTATTATTATTATTAATAAAGTTTTGTAAATTTTCAAGTGTTCGTAAAGTCATATTCGAGTAGTCAATTGCCCTATTTCACTATAACGTCACATCAAAACAATCTGTTGTTTAAACGCAAAGGATCATGGTCGTCGGAGGGATTCAAAATCAAAGCAAATTCACCGAAAATTGTTCTAAAACTCGTATCAATCCACGAAGAGAAGTAGAATAGCCAGCATACGCTCAGGATATTATTTTAGTACATATTAACACATATTATATCTGAAAACCAGGCCATTTTAGATTAAACTGTTTCGCTAGGAGCAAATTTTGTTGAATTTTCTATTGGATTTGGTGATTCTATCCCCGACATAAACAAGCAGTGACGTCATAGTGAAATAGTAGAGAGATTTACAATTGCTGTAAAAATGTTAAAAACATAAAGTTTTCATTATGATTAGAAAATCTCATTACGCCATTGCGCTCCTTATTTAAGAACTGAACTAAAAGTCAGTGTCGATACAAACTGTAAATGTTTCTGACAACGGCTAAGCAGTTTTAGATTTATGTGTTGTATCGTCGTGCGAAAAGAAAATGACAGCATCAGTATCATGTCTCGAAACAGCAGAGTCAACATTTTCTCGCTTAAACAACAGAAATGCTGCAGAAAGTTCATGTCTTTGAACTTTTCGATACAACCAGTGTCAGTTGAAATTAGAGCCGTTGCTGGGGTGCGAGATGGTAGACACTGCAGTAGAAAAGTTATAAATAGGATTGAGCCTATGGTCATCGATAACAGCGGTATTGACCAATTTCCGGAATGAGAAAGAGGACGTTTAAGGTCCCGTTTACACGAAGCCGGATATTTATATCCGGGTAAAAAAATTTGCGTTTACATGCAGCTTCGTGTAAACGCTCATCGTTTTCGATCGTTTATGATTTTTATGATTTATGATTTAAGATTTATATAGCGCCTTTTCTATATGATTATAATCAAAGGCGCTTTACATTGAGTTGTGAATGACAGATTGCTTTTTATGCAATTTACAAGCACGAGATATGGTTAGTATGAAGTGTAGGCACTGAGGGTGGTCACTGCCAGGGTTTCTTTACGTCCTCAGTGGTTCTTATGTTCAGGAGTTTATGACCGTTTACACGAAAACGCTCCATCGACTCGAAAACGCTCATATGAGCTAAATGAACATGCGCATAGTTCCTGAGCATACGATCTCCTTTGTTTAGTGACGTCAGCGTTAACGAAAATATCCGGCTTCGAGTGTTTACACGGAAACGAATGGCCAGTGTTTTCAAAAATATCCGCTTTGAAGAGCGTTTTTGAAAATAGCCGGCTAAATACCGTCTCCGTGTAAACGATAGGCCTAAACAGATAAAAAATACAAATAATCGCGCTCACAAAAATATCCGGCTTCGTGTAAACGGGGCCTAAGTACGATCCTGGGCCCAGTTGTACGAAGCCTGGATAGCGCTATCCGGCGGATAAATCCTTATCCAGTGAATGAGTTGATGCTGTTTTCCAATACCAACCAACTGGATAAGATTTATCCGTTGGATAGCGCTATCCAGGCTACGTACAACCGGGCCCTGGTTATTAGACATTCTGAGGACATCCATTCTGAGAAGACATTCTGCATTGTGGGGCAGTTTGGACATATTTCCAAGATGACATCTAATTCGTCCCCTAAAACAGTCCATTATGCACTGCAATGTCATTCTACGAAACTATTACTGCAGCCTCGGTCAAAGTTCCCTTTAAACGAGAAGGGTATCAGAAGAAATCAGACGAGGGAGATCGAGAAGGTTTGTTGAGAGGGAAAACTGGGGAGAGCACGCAATAAAAGTACAGTCTTTTTTATTTTATAACTTTGGACCAAGCATGCATTGTACATTACAGTGACATCCTCGGGAACCCAGCTAGAGGTAAGATTCTGTCGCTCCTTTATTATACCCTGTTTTACCGAGGATGTTAGGGTCAAAGACGTTAAACGAGTGGTTGACGGTTCGAGTGCGCTCACTGTCAGAAAGGCGTTACGATACCTTGCGTTACTTTTCCAAGCATACTCGACTCGCTTCATGAACACACTCCACCGAGATCTCTTGTTGTTCATGGCAAAAGGTTTACGGCAAAGATTCTAGTCTTGAGTCTGACTGCAATCTCCGCGATCGATACCACGTTGTCGATCGACTGGTTCAATCTGAATCTGAACACTAACGGTAAGAAAAACATTGCTTAAACTGATATTCACTCACTACAACAGACATTTGATATTGTTATTGCATATTTGCCACTCAAGCAAACAGAAAAGCGAGAAAGCAATTATATGATAGTTTATCTGCTCGTTCCTCTCACCATTCTTTCCTTCCTTCCTTTATTTAATAACGACAGATAATTTTAGGAATAATTTAGCGAAAAATATATTTCTGCAGCTTAGACGTTGAGCTCGGGGCCAAGGAGTCAAGTTTGTAAACGCTCACTTCGAACGCAAGGAATTAAGTGAAATATTGTCTAGATTTATTTACAGGCTGCAAATGCAAATTTCAAGGTAGCTTCTTAGGACAACCAGCAATAATAAGATCCTCATACTATTCTAGTTGGTGAAGACACATAGCTCGTTATTCCCAGCAAAAGAAATATATTGAATATAAATTTCTTAAGGGTGGACTGACAGTTTAAAAACGCTTATCATTAGTTTGTGTTTAAAATGCAAATCATATCAATCGATTTGATCATGTTGTTACTAATCTCATCTTGTTTATCTTTGACCGTTTTGTGGTCTCATTCTGTTTGTTTTATTCAATTTGTAATCCAAAGAACAGCTCTTTAAAAAACGTTCAAATAAAGAATATTTCATCGTCTTATTATAGAACATTCGACATGTATCTTTATAACATCATATCACAGGTAGCACAATATTTGTTCTAAAATTTATTATTTATCTTAATTATTTTATCAATGAATTTAACATTTATTTTTTATCATTTATTTACGATTGTAAGCAAAACCGTTACAAAATGTCAAACGTTTTGCATGATATTCAGTTCCTTGCTTATGGTTTTTGCAGTTCTCAACGACTTCTCAACCGCATTCAGTCAATTCTTGACCACGTTCCATACATCGTTGCAGACCAACACGTCACAAGCCACATTTCTCTCACCAGACCTAGGCTCCAATTTAGGCGAAAGCCCAAAGATCGAATTAGAATTTAGAAGTTGATTTTTGAGGAGGGAGGAAAACCGGAGAACCTGGAGAAAAACCCTCGAAGCACAGGAGAGAACCAACAAACAACTCTACTCACATACGACATCGAGATCGGCAGGACTCGGACTCGGGCCGCATTGGTGAGAGGCGGCGCATTAGCAGCACACGCCACCCGTGCTTTCCTAAATCTAGAATTGTATTGGGTGATTTTTTTCTCTTTCAACCAAAAATAGTTGACCCATAATTCTATTCGGGGAACGCGGTCAACTTTTAATTTGAGATGCACCTGTTTTATAGTTTTCATAATCATCATCAACTTTTATATTATATTATTATTATTTATCAGTTATTGGATGAACATGATATCGTAAATCATAAATGTATTATTTGTATAGGAAAAAGGCTCGTGCAATTACAAGAACTTTCAAAACATTACTCGTGTCTATTAATTTCCAAATTGTACGAGAAGATAGTGCGATTTTTTGTTTATAGTTCACTTAACAAAATTTCAGTAAAAAAATGCGAAGCGACGCCGTTCATCTTTGACTATTTGGCGGCCGACTTTCAGTCCATCGCGCAACTGAAATGCATAAAAAAGATATATTAGTTCTTATTAGTTGTTACGGCTTCTTTTTTTTTTTTTTTTTTTTCTTTTTGCCGCTGTTGACATTGTTTTGGCCGTGATGCCATAGCGACTTAATTCGGTACTCCTACGGAGTACAATTAACGCTATAATTGTACTCCTCTCGACCAATCAGAGTCGAGTTATTTTGTTGACTGTACTATAAGCAGAGAAACCTACAGATAACACACATTTATCATGTCACGTTCACACGATATCAGGGATTGGCTGAAGGCTCTCGGCCAATCAGAAACGCGATAGTGATTAAAATCTATAATAATTATCGTTATTAGTTCCTTTATAGGTAAACCCTGGTCAGCAGCATGTCAAACTCTGTGAAGATCATCAAGTGTCTAGTTATCTTTTTTAACCTTCTATTTTTCGTGAGTATACTATTATTATTTTAAGTGCCTATGAACCCTGACTCAATATTTTCAGCATCGATTTTACATGAAGTGAATAGTTGAATGGTTAAATGTTACTATTTTATTTGAGTGATGCATCTTGGAGTTATCGAGGCTTATACTTCCAATATGTTAATGATGTAATCATATTCATCCTCGCTTAACTGTTAAACAATTAAAAATGATATTCTAGAAAATGACACGTGATCTGATATGGGAACACATTGCATCCATGCCATATGGGTCTATTTTCTTTGTTATTTGATCCAATCACAATCTTTGTTCTACCTTAAGTGGATTACCAATCAAATTTCTTTCACGTGTAGGTTTTAGGGATTTGTCTGTTGGCTATAGGAGCCTGGGGAGAAGCCACTATTGGACCATATGTCCAGCTGTCAAGTGTTAACTACGCCACTGCTCCACGTGTACTGATGGCTCTCGGCGTAGCTATTGCTGTTGTTGCCTTCTTTGGCTGTTGTGGAGCTATGAAGGATAACAAATGCATGCTAACTATGGTGAGCTGTTTTGTAGTCATTTGTAAAACATCTAGGAAGACATTTATCAAATTCACCATCCATCTTAATTATCCTTGAATTTATCGATACCCTGAAACAAACTCTGGGCTGATCTAAGTCAGGGCATGGCTAACTCACAGATAGAACCCTGGAGCAACCTCTGCGCTGATCTAAGTCAGGGTATGGCTTACTCACAGATCAAACCCTGAAACAACCTCTGGGCTGATCTAAGTCAGGGCATGGCTAACTCACAGATAGAACCCTGAAGCAACCTCTGGGCTGATCTAAGTCAGGGCATGGCTAACTCACAGATTGAACCCTGGAGCAACCTCTGCGCTGATCTAAGTCAGGGTATGGCTTACTCACAGATCAAACCCTGAAACAACCTCTGGGCTGATCTAAGTCAGGCACGGCTAACTCACAGATAGAACCCTGAAGCAACCTCTGGGCTGATCTAAGTCAGGGCATGGCAAACTCACAGATAAAGACCTGAAACAACCTCTGGGTTGATCTAAGTCAGGGCACGACTAACTCGCAGAATGAACCCTGAAACAACCTCTGGGCTGATCTAAGTCAGGGCATGGCTAACTCACAGATCAATCCCTGGAACAACCTCGGGATGGGCTGATCTAAGTCAGGGAACGGCTAACTTACAGAACGAACCCTTTAACAACCCGGCTCTGGGCTGATCTAAGTCAGGGCATGGCAAACACACAGATAGGACCCTGTAACAACCTCTGGGCTGACCTAAGTCAGGGCACGGCTAACTTACAGAACGAACCCTTTAACAACCCGGCTCTGGGCTGAGCTAAGTCAGGGCATGGCTAGCTCACATATCTAATTGTAATTTAGCTAATTGCTCAGGGAGGAAAACAGGGAAACCCGGAGAAAAACCCTCAAATAAAGGGAAAGATCTAACAAACTCGACTCGTATGTGATAGGGCTCGAAATCGGTTCCGAGACCCCTGATGTGGGCCATTTAATCCATTGAATTTAATCCATCTGTCTTACTCAACATTTTGTATCTGTAGTTTTTCACGATGCTGTTAGGTCTACTGCTGCTTGAGATTACCGCGGCTGTGCTTGCATTCCACAACAAAGACAAGGTAAGGCCAAACATCTTACACTACTTACCATTCTCAAAAGAGCAACAAGATAAGGGGAGTTGCCTCGCATGGGTACTCTCGACCCCTTCGCGTCTCCCCTTTGGTTTTCTACAGCCTTGTTCTTTTCTGGTTTTCTAGATTGCCAATAGATAAAGAAAGATTGCCAATAAATAATGAAAAAAAAAAAAAAAAAAAAAGATCATGAGCGTGACTTTGTGATCTCACTAAGGGTCCAGTCTTATATATATATTTTTTTGTATGTTTTTTTTTGTAGTACTACGTAAAATTTTATTGTCGTTTCAGATCCAAAAAGAGCTGGAAAAAGATATCAGAAAGAACATCGTGCATTATCCAAAAGAAAATGTTAAAGCACTCGATGATTTACAAAATAAAGTAAGTCAGCCATGTTCGTAGACTCATTTGCATAAACCCAAGATGATTGGTTTGAAACGGCGGGTCGCGATGCAATGATTTTAGCTGCAAGTTATGGTGCTCCGCTATAACATGTAAGGACGACGAAATTTAATTTAGTGTAAAGAATATAAGACGCTCTTTTACTCCGACGAAGGATTAGCGTCCGAAACGTCAGTAAGTTTTTTCATCTTTTCACGGTGTATAATTTACCCTTTTATCATTACTGTTTCATTAGAAACACCAACGCAGCTCACACTAGTTTTTAGCTAGTTATCTCTTCAGAATATAAGACTGAGAATCCAAGTTTAGTGAAAGCTCTTTTTCTAAACCAGGAAGGCACAGCTCGTTTTTTTCAGATCAAGATACCGTTAATGGTAAATGCTGGCAAAAAAAAAGTAGACATCCTTTATGGAAAAAAAAATCCTCATTTTCTTGAATTAATAAAAGTCGCTTTAAAAAAATAAAAAATAAATATTTACGAAAAGAAGAAGAAAGTACTCTTAATACGGTGGGAATCGAACCCGCGTCCATGAACTTTAATTAGATAATTAATTCCAAAATAATGGGGAAAAATAGTGCCTTCATGCCATACCCCTAGACATCCGCTGGGTCATCGTATGGACTTCGGACATGACGGCAATTAAGTCCCTCTGCCCTTGGGTGTACGGATTACGCAGTATAGTGTTCTAGCCGAAGCATCAGGGGAGAGACTAGCCGGCCCCCAGACCATATCTACAACTAATCCCTTGCACTCTGCCACGCACTGGCACGTTGATTTGAAGTGGAAAATAATCTAGTCTACCTGCTGCATTGTTGTCATGGCTATTGTTGTGCTAATTTCCTAAAATCGTGGCCCAGTGGAAAAAACTTGGGCTTCCAAGACACTGAGTCAAGCACGTTTGAGGGAGATTAGTACCTGGATGGGTGACCTGAAATTTATAGTTACCCAACTTACACTGTTTTTGAAATGCTTTTTTTATTTTTTATTTTAAGATACTCGTTGAGAGCGCGGCTATAATGTATATGAATATGAATATGTGTTATATTTTTCTTCTAGTTGAAGTGTTGCGGTGCAAACGGGCCCAGTGATTGGTTAAACAATACTGATTACATAATGACAAATTACACGACCTCGGTACCAGACTCCTGCTGCAAGACAGAATATGAAGGTCAAGATTGCGGGAGAGGTCAACTTGTTAACCAAACCAAAATACATACGACTGTAAGTTGCAACGAATAAAACTATTGTTGGGGTACAACCACATGACTCAAAATCATTTGAGATATAGATTACAATGAAAATGTCACCATGATGGTTGATCTAACAAGGGAAGCTAATGATGAATGCTTTGTTATCGTGTTATTGTGGTAGCGATCACAAATAATGCTCATTTAGTACTCGAATGCCGATCCTTACACATCACCATTAATTTAATCGTCAGGTGATGGACCTATTTACGATAGGTCAAAAAGCAAGGTTGTTGTGGCCGTATTTTTGATATAATATAGATCCAGCCTACAGAAATACGCCAGATTTAATGCTAAAGTAGACCTTTTTAGAGTCGAGTAGACCACGAGTCATTCCCCAGAGAATACGATTCTTTGTTCGAGTCGTATCCAATTCACATTTCTTCTGAGATAATGCGCAACTGTTAAACGAAGACATGACACGTGGTCTGAAATGGGAAAGCGATAAGCTCAAGGTAAAAAGGTCTTTTGGCCTCTGAAAAAAATTCTATTTATCTGGTAAAAATTTTATTATAAAATTATTATACTATTTTATTTAATAAGTGAGGCTTAGCCAGCACATTATAGAAGCTATATGCTATTTTTAAGAGTAGTGAATTTCATTTAAGCACTCGACGTGTGTTATTCTTGCTTATATCACTAATTTGGCCAAGTTTTTTGTTTAAACAGGTATAGGCCAATTAAAGACCTTCTCCGGGCTAGGAAGTGATATCTTTAACAAACTGCTACTTTTCATAAATCCACAGGGATGCTACCCAGCACTAAAGGAAAAGATTGAGGATAACCTGGTACCAACTGGTGCCTTGGCTATGACGGTACTGGTCATACAGGTATGTGAAATCTACATTTAAATTATCATGATTGAAGCATATTCATGCATGTGGCTTCTCGGGTGCAACCATTAAACAAAGAAATGATACTCTAGGGAATGACACGTGGTATATTGGGAAAACATTACACTCAAATTAAGAAGGTTTATTTACTTAACCACAATGTTTCGAAGTTGTTTTTTAGTTTTATCATCATTTTCACTGACATATTTCCTTCCTATCCTGCAGCTATCTTCCTTGTTGTTTATGCTTCACGGCTATCTTTTTTCTTTCTCCAGATACTTGGAATGTCATTTGCCATAGTCCTTATTTGCCGCATGTAATGCTTCAAGACGTAAAAACAACAGAAAAATATTATTAACACCTTTAGTCAATATCATAAACAAATTTTTCACGCTCCAAAAAATCTCTCATTAGCAAAACAGTTCTACAAGATGAGACGTTTGGTAGCGAAAGAAATGGCCTGCCTAGCTGATAACTTATCAGTAAACCATTTATAAAGTGTAAAACAGAAATAAACGTATTGGTGATAAGTTATAATTAGAATGTAATAGAAGTTGCACAGGTTCTGGGCCTATAGTCAAAAGTTCAAACCTGTATACAAGAGGTTTTTCACTGAGCTTTAGTAAAGTCATTACATGTATTTATTTCAACAATAAGTCTTATTAAAATTGTTATATAATGGAGCATCATGATTCATCAAAAAACTGCCGGAGACCAATAAAAAGTGTTTTGACAATATCTCTGCTTGTAGACAGTGCTGTCTTTTGTAGCTCAAATACTTGATTCTTTCATAAACACTTATCTTAGGTTTCTTGTTACATCCATTACTATTATTTCCAAGGGAGTAAGGGCAATTAGACAGAAATTCCGATTCCAAAACCCACGATCTTGTCTAGCTACTACAAGGAAAAAAAGAAGTTTTTGTTAGCATGTGACATCATCGCCGCCATGTTGGTGTACCGTCAGCCAAAGATTTCTCGTTAGCTTCTCTTGTTATGTACACCAACATGGCTGCCACGCCTCTATTCTTGGTTAGCATGTGACATCATCACTGCCATGTTGGTGTACCGTTAACCAAAGATTTCTCGTTAGCTTCTCTTGTTATGTACACCAACATGGCTGCCATGCCTCTATTCTTGGTTAGCATGTGACATCATCACTGCCATGTTGGTGTACCGTTAACCAAAGATTTCTCGTTAGCTTCTCTTGTTATGTACACCAACAAGGCTGCCATGTCTCTATTCTTGGTTAGCACGTGACATCATCACTGCCATGTTGGTGTACCGTTAACCAAATTTTTCTCGTTAGCTTCTCTTGTTATGTACACCAACATGGCTGCCATGCCTCTATTCTTGGAACATAGCATGTGACATCATCACTGCCATGTTGGTGTACCGTTAACCAAAGATTTCTCGTTAGCTTCTCTTGTTATGTACACCAACATGGCTGCCATGCCTCTATTCTTGGAACATAGCATGTGACATTATCACCACCATGTTACTACTACATCTGCCCCTTCCTCCCACCACTCATTTTGCTTTAATCTGTCAGTCCCTCAATTTCATATAGCCCCGAGTCCCTCTCTAACTGTCAAACTCTATCACCAGTCCTTCTCCGCTTTAGTTATCCAATCATCTCTCCTCATTGTCTGCACAATACTAATGAATAGATTCAATCCATCTGAACCATTAATAGTCTCTGGTCTACTGCTCCACCGAATATATTTAAATGAATGCAGAAGCCTTAGAACGAGCCCTAGTTACTATATATATTAACCAATAGGTAGCAGCCAAGGTCTGGGCATTGTCTAGCGTAAGATTGAATTAATACCATTTACAAGGTGTGCCTTATCGGGTGTTGTCTTACTCTCTCTTGTTCTTAGCTGTTCTGAATTTACTTTACATTGTGGGATAGCAGGTAAGTTTCGATTCTTCTTGGTACTCCGATACTAGCTTAAAAAGCATATTTTCTTTAAACGTTTGAATAGGACCCCTGGAGATTTTGTATTTAAATAAGCATAGATAAGCCATTCAATGAATCGAGAATAAATTGAGAATATTACTAAGATATTATAAAACGTATATATGTCTAAATTGTATTTCACTCTCGAGAAATATTCTAATGCCCTGAGCGCGTTTTTATTCTGTTTGGAAACATTTTAAAGATCAAAGTAGCTTTAGAAAGCTGAAAGAAAAGTTTGCCAGCTTTGCACGCTAGAATAGAAAGAGTGACAAATCTTTGATGACAAACGCAGAATATATAAACATTGTCATTAAGACGACATTTGTTTTTATTATACAATTGATAGAAAACAATTGCATTCAAAATATGATTCACCTTAGGGGTTCTGCATTCATTCAATGCTTTTTGTTTTTATAGAATTACTCACACACACTCGGTTTAATATGAATCAATTAATATCTATATGCTTGTAGTTTTGTTTAGTTTCTCAAAAACTCAACCCACGACGATTACACAAGTTTGTTTTCAAATTGCAACTATTTACATGAAATTTAAGGCCAAATTTGATATCAAAACTAATTGTAAAACGACAATTCATTCAGACATGAATAGTTAAAATCTAGAGCTTGCATAATTTGTTTATCTAACGCAAAACCATGTAGAGTTTTTTAAACGAGAAAAAAAAAAAAGACTACCACAGGAATAGTGAAATACGATTATTATTTTTATAATATTCATCTAACGCCTCCGAAATAAATTGAATATAATATAAACGCTGCAACAGAATATTAAAATACGTAGAAAGATTATCATATTATGATGATATTTGTGAATTATTTCCAAAGAAATAAGATGTCTTTGAATGAAATTTGAGTCCACGATACTGGATATCATCTTATAGCTGAATGGAGCTATAGTTTTTAAACTAGATAACTGTAAGGAGATTGTTCCCTTTTACGATAGATTCTATTACCATTATCACTGAAAATATAAGAAGTAATTATGATTTTTCAGTAAAAGAGCAGACATAACGAACAGATTTGATTTGAATAAATACACTATTTGAATCTTCAAACACAACTTCAATAATATCTTTGGTGATGGTAATAGAATCTTTTTTTGCAAATAGAATGAGAGCAAATTAAAAAACCTTTAAAAAATATTTTTAACTGAGGTCTAAGCACACGTCACTAGTTTCAATTCAAAAGCAAAGTTAGGCCTAATTGATGGCCTTGTCAATGGGTTGGAGTCAGAGACACGTCAACCGTTGAAAAGGACGCTGTGTTGACCAGTGAACCATTCATTGAACGATATAAATATCTAGTATGTCACAAGCGAAAATCTTAAGACTTGCATGTTTTAAAGAGTTATTTGAATGATTTGAAGTACCTTTGTGGTTTCACCTTGGGTCTCATTTTCTTTATATTTGGGTAAACAAATCTATTTTTGTTGATATTTTTAACACCTTTGATGTAAAATTTGGTTGGAATAATGACTAGGACTTCAGAAATATGAATGGATGGATGGACGGACGGACGGACGGACGGACGGACGGACGGACGGACGGACGGACGGACGGACGGATGGATGAATGCATGCATGCATGCATGGATGGATGGATGGGTGGATGGATGGATGCATGGATGGACGGATGGATGAATGCATGGATGAATGCATGGATGAATGCATGGATGGATGAATGCATGGATGGATGGATGCATGGATGGATGGATGCATGGATGGATGAATGGATGGATGGATGGATGGATGAATGGATGGATGGATGGATGGATGGATGGATGGATGCATGGATGCATGGACAGACGGACGACATGCTGAGAGCGATATCTTATCACGACAACATCATTCCCCAATCCAAATGGCAGTTTCCATAACGATGAGTCAGCCAGTGCTTAGCTAGTATGGTTACACATTTATTAAAGAGAAGAGAAACACGAGGAAAAAATTATAATCATATTCACAACAGACTTAACTCGTTGTGGTGCAATGTTTTCTCTTTACAGTCCATGTGTCATTCCCTAGCGAATAAGATTCTTTGTTTGAGTTGTATCCATATTCATGTGTCTTCTCATTCGCAACTGTTAATTAAAAACAGAAATCAGGTAATGGCACGTGGCCTTGAGAATAAGATTCTTTGTTTGAGTTGTGTATCCATATTCATGTGTCTTCTCATGCACAACTGTTGAACAAAGGAATGATACTCTAGGGAATGACACGTGGTGTGAAATGGGAAAACATAGTATCACCACGAATAAGGTCTATTGCTTAAAAAGAATAAAGAGTTTAATTAATATCACTCCCATTGTCAAATACGCAACATCGTACCACAGGAACCCCAACACAATCGATTCCCTTCCCAAAACCCCACACGTACCGCCGTCCTTTTTTCATATTTTAATGATGATCTTTTTGTTAGATTCATCATGGCAAGCCCTCTACGATGCTTGGTTCTGTTCTTTAACTTTTTGTTCTTTGTAAGTACTTTTTACAGGAAAAAAGTTGAAGTTTGCCCATGTTTGTTCCTATACAGCTATTTCAAAAAACGTTGTCATCGCCAAAGGCAATAGGTGATATAGGTAATTCCGCCATTGAATCAGTCTCAACACTAAGGTCCATGTTCTTAACGAGAATAAGAAGCAGAAACACAAGTCATTCCAGCTATCTTGGAATGACCAACCTCCTATCGCTTTTCGCCTATCGCCTATATTGCCATCGCCTATATTGCCATCGCCTATATTGCCATCGCCTATATTGCCATCGCCTATATTGCCATCGCCTATTGCCATCGCCTATATTGCCATCGCCTATTGCCATCGCCTATATTGACATCTCCTATATTTCCAGCCCCTATATTGCCATCGCCTATATTGCCATCGCCTATTGCCATCGCCTATATTGGCATCGCCTATATTGCCATCGCCTATATTGCCATCGCCTATATTGCCATCGCCTATATTGCCATCGCCTATATTGCCATCGCCTATATTGCCATCGCCTATATTGCCATCGCCTATATTGCCCTATATTGCCATCGCCTATATTGCCATCGCCTATATTGCCATCGCCTATATTGCCATCGCCTATATTGCCATCGCCTATATTGCCATCGCCTATTGCCATCGCCTATATTGCCATCGCCTATATTGCCATCCCCTATATTGCCATCGCCTATATTGCCATCGCCTATTGCAATCGCCTATTGCCATCGCCTATATTGCCATCGCCTATATTGCCATCGCCTATTGCCATCGCCTATTGCCATCGCCTATTGCCATCGCGTATATTGCCATCGCCTATATTGCCATCGCCTATATTGCCATCGCCTATTGCCATCACCTATTGCTTATAGCTTTTGGCGATGACATTTTTTTTGAAATAGACATATATGGCAATCTTATTGAACTGACCATTATCACTGTTTTCATTGCTACGATCGATTGTTTGCAGTCCATTGCCTCATTTCTCTGTTGCAACTGTTGTCTCGATCAGCGTATAGGAATAAAAACAGTTGTGATTTTAAGAGTTCAACTTTACTTTGCTAAAATGTTGCCCAAAATGCGAAAAAGTCCTAAAGGACACTCAAAATATAGGATAGAACTCCAAACTCGAAAAAATGCTCAAAAGTTGCTCAGCGCAATCGGGGTATGCTTGCTTAGTCAAAATGAATTTCTTTTGGAGACTTGAAACAACCCCTTAGGGCCCCAAGGACTTCTTTTGTTTGCACCGTAACCATTATTTACGCCATATTACACAACTGAAAAATTAATTTTTTTCCAGGTTTTTGGCTTGATTCTTCTTGGGATTGGAATATGGGGCGAGTTGACGATGAGTGATTACTTTGAGCTGGCGATGCTGGATAACTATGGGATCAACACTGGACCACGACTACTGATTGCTGTTGGGGCCATCATTACTGTTGTGTCTTTCTTCGGCTGCTGTGGGGCTTGGAAAGAGAACAGATGCATGTTGATCATCGTAAGTTTGCAAACTCGAATGAGTAAACGTTTAACTGACTGAAGAACCAATACCAGGACTAGAAAGAGCATCTTTACTTTTCAGGGCATGGCTAACTCACAGATCTAACCCTGAAACAACCTCTGGGCTGATCTAAGTCAGGGCATGGCTAATTCAAAGATCGAACCCCAAGAAACCTCTGGGCTAATCTAATTTAGGGCACAGCTAGCTTACAGATCGAATTGGGATCTAGCGTGTTAGGTTTTTTGGAAAATCGGGAGAAAAACCCTCGACTTAAATTGTCCTGCTCTAAGAAGACTGGACCAAAACACGGAAGGAAATAAAGAATGTTCAACTAAGTAATAGATCACTTATTGAATTTGACATTATCTTACCCTCAGTTCCTCGTCCTTCTGGTCATTTTGTTGGTTTTGGAGATCGCGGCAGCTGCAGTGGCATACAACAACAAAGACAAGGTATAGATTACTATCACGAGAAAGGCGTCACTCATGACCGGCGCCAAGGCATGCACAGAATGCGCCATTTTCGTTCTGCCGGAATAGACCGTTTGCATGACGTCTTTTTCAGGGGCGTAGCAAGAGGGAGGGGGGCGAGTTTCACTAAAGTTTTCCAACTTTCCTATATTGTTGGGCTACCTGTGGATTTTGGCGGGAATTTCCCGCCAAAACGCGTGTGCTCGACCCTCCAACTCTGGCGCTCTCGCTTCGTTTTTTTACAGCTAAAATAATACTTTGGACTTTGCAAGTTTCCTTCACAATCACAACAGAGCAAATCCAAACTAGGTGAAAACCAAAAGATCACTGAATTGAATAGACTAATCTACGGATAGCACGCCATTTTAAAGGTAGAAGAAAATCTAGTTACGAAAAGTTACGAAGTGTTCGATGACATCTTGTCATCACCATCAAGTAAAGTGAAAGCAGTGAACATGAACAGAAATAAACTAGTTTTTCTTATAAATTATATTTCTAAAGTTATAGCCTTATAAAAATCAAAAAAAATCAAAAAAATTTTTTTTTTTAACGGCTATACACAGCAGGCCGAGAACAGACTTGAAGTCGAAACAGGCTCGACAATTGAGAATGAGTTTTTTGTGGTTTTTAGCTAAAGAAGGATTTGGCTAAGGAAATAAAGAGCAAAATCGAAAAGTACAAGGCAAGGGACAGAGATGTTGATGACTTCCAGGAAAAGGTATGTCGGCTCACTTATAATGACTTTCTTATCTTTCTTTTGTTGCTTTTTACCAACTCTTGTTTCAGCCGTAAGAATGCTTAAAGCTGAACATCAAGCCGGCTAGATCTCTAAAATTAAAAATCTGAATAGAAGGTTCTGCCTTTGCTCGAAAAATGACTGCAAATGGTAAGACCTTCAAAGTGTGGCTCGGATGACCACGTACGATCGATTTAATGGCGAGATTTAAAGGACTTTAAAGGACAGCTGACCCCAAAATCAGTCATTTTAAGACAAAAAACATCAACTGGGAAACTCAAAAATGCAGTTTTTAAAGCAGATAGTGTTCCTAAAAATTGTTTTGGAAAACGGCTCACATCGATTGCCCTGGTAGCCGCCGTCTTAGAGAGTACTTTGAAGTGGTTCGTCATCATCATCATCATTGTTTTGTTAAATCAAATATCTTGGACCCAAAAACGCTTGAATTTAGAAATATTTCGACTGTGGATTTTGAATGCACCCTTCTTAAAATTGTCTTTAATGTGAGGCTAAAATAGAAATACAAAAGAAATGTCACACATTCCATCGAGAAAAAGTGTTTTTTTTTTTGTATTTCCATGTTAGCCTCCCATCCAAGTTCTTTTTGGGGAGGGTCCATTTACGCCAAATCCACAAGTGTTCACAGCAACGACAATGAGGTGAAAACATTGACAAAACGACGCGAGGTGAAAAAAGTATTGTAAACTTTTGAAACTTTATAACCTTCATCCAGATTCATTGTTGGTTTCCTGTGTGTATTATCAATGGCCTCTTTAACTTTCCTCTTGATGCCAGCGATTTTCTCTTGTGATAATAGTAATATGCTCAGGATTGATGGAATGTCCGGATTCTTTTTTTGAATGTTCGTAAACGGTCAATTAGGTTCTTGATACATGCTCGATCTTTGACACGGGTTTCTAAGGGTCTTGTAGCTTGCTATCAATCATTGTTAAGGCGCGATTACACGGAGCAATATCCTCTGCAGCTTTTCATGGAGTACTGCAGCGTGTAACCTACAGCGCAATTTGAAAAATGTTACGAGACAAGTTGCAGCAATCGTTGCCAAAAAAGTAGAATTCGTTTCTACTTTTGGCAACGATTGCGTCTCCGTTGCACCGTACAAACACTCAGTTGCACAGAAAATTGCTCTGTGTAATCGAGCCTTTATCATTACTTTATTAGAATTATCGTCAGCATTTGGGTGCAAGCGTTAAAAGTAAAGTTATAAAGATTTCAGGATCAAACAAACAAAAAGCAAGGCAAAAAAACAAAAACAAAAAAAAACAAAACAAAAAAAAAAAAAACCAACGAAACAACAACAACAAACAAACAAACAGACAACAACAAAAGCGTATATAAAAGCACAGCACAGCACAGCACAGCACAGCACAGCACAGCACAGCACAGCACAGCACAGCACAGCACAGCACAGCACAGCACAGCACAGCACAGCACAGCACAGCACAGCACAGCACAGCACAGCACAGCACATCACAGCACAGCACAGCACAGCACAGCACAGCTAAACAATCGATATAAATTTCTTTCACAGCTCAACTGCTGTGGTGCTAATGACTACAAAGATTGGAATGTTAACGTTGAGTATAAATAGAATTTATCCGTTCCCGATTCTTGCTGCAAGAAGGTCACAAAGGCATGCGGAAAGAACGCTCTTTCTCCTGTAGCTAACAACAAGACATTAGAAAACATCAATCAAAGGGTAGGTTATAGGATATAGTGGAGTGGAGTGGAGTGGAGTGGAGTGGAGTGGAGTGGAGTGGATTCTAAATGTATACTTCTTGTTTTAAGGGATGTTACCAAATCGTCTTGGATGACAATGACAAGATAATGGGAGCGATTGGCGGAGTGGCCATTGCACTACTCGTCATTCAGGTTTGTTCATGGCAAAACCAATCAATACTAATTGGTGTTTAATGCTATTTAATGATCAGTTATTTACGTGTTTATTAGTTTGCTCGTTTCTCTCCACTTGTTTTGTTTTTCGCAGTAAACGTTTTAAAAATTGTTGTGTCCAGCTTTCACTCAGTACGTGAACCCTCTACAAGAGTTCAAATATTTTTTTTTGATGATCATGACCCTACCTTAGCTGAAGAACCAGCCCTCACCTCCCACCAATAAAAATGTACCTTTACTTATTTGTTCTTTCGATGGTTGCTGCCTTTAAGTTTAAATTTTGTAGACTGATTTTGTCTGTCTGTCTGTCTGTCTGTCTGTCTGTCTGTCTTTTCCCCTTACCAGTGATTCTAAGCTTGTTTTTATTTCCTTTTCCTTACAGATTCTTGGCATTATCTGCGCCATCGTGCTTATCGTTCGCATGGGATCCAAAAAAGAAATCAATTAATCAGTAAAAACAGAAAACAAGCGCCGTTCTTGCCTAATAAGTGTTTTCTCTTTGATCAAAAATACAATAAATTAGGATTCGAGGTTTCTTTAGTCTTTTTACTGATACAGCGGCCATTTGAATTCTATATGGGATGCTGAGGGGACAACTATTGGAAAATGTATAGACTGCACAGCTGTCAGGGTGTCTTTTTAAATTGATGACTTTACAAATTTGAATAAGATGCACACCTAAAAAGCAATTGAATTTTTTGGTAGTTGGAGCCGATATGCGAAACGCCAAGACTCTATGCTTTATGAATGTTCTTTGTTAGCCCTCTCGGTATCCCATAATTCAAAATGGCCGCCGTATAAGTAAAAGGTTTATTATATACAAGTAAGACTCGTTCATAAAGTGACTTTCGTTTGCACACAGATGGACTGGCGGATCCATGGGTGGTTCCATAAGTTCATTTCATTGAGCATGCGTATTAAGAAATAACGGCTCTGGGAATGAGAGCTTAGTCAATCTCGTACCCAGAGCCTGCGGCGAAGACCGAGGGCTCTGGCATAATACTTCCGGTATAAAAGCGCATGCGTTCAAAGACTTGCCAAAAATAATAATAAAAAAAATTCCCCGCTCTCCCCTGTTAGTATCAATACTGAATTCAAAAGTACCCGGGACAGGTTTTCCATCAAAATTCAAATCCGACATCAAACAATATATAGGGCGTGGTTGGTTTTTGGTGTTCACGTTTTTCTTAGTTTGAATGTAAAAGCTCTACAGGCATAAGATCTCCCTACCTCCAAGCAAAACCCCTTTAGAAATCTTTATTTGGATATGTAAAGCTCAAATAACAAATAAGTAAATAAATAGGAAGTTTGATTTTTTCCTTACTTGTTGGTAACCGCAAATAAAATCTAAAACCAAAGTAGCAAGCTGAAAATCGTAATATAATGTTCACAGCCTAAGTTTTCTTTTAGATTGAAATATGAAGCATGACCTTTGAGTTAGAAATATGATTTTCTTTATTCTACCCAACCCCCCCCCCTCCCCCCCAAATGCAAAAACACACACACACACAAAATTAAATATCCGACCTACATTGTTTTTTGAAATGGGTGTATGCATACGATATTATTAAGATATTGTACAGGCTTTGATCCGGTGCGGCTGATGATATGAGTTGATTAGTTACATTGTAGCCTGGGTGACGTCCACTCCAGTCCTACAACTCCCTTCAAAATCCATTCATAATGTAATTGAAAATCCTGTGTTCAAATGTCGAAGCACCTTGAAACTTAAAATGTAAATTTATTGGTTTTTCTTCAATCTAATTTCCTAAAAAAATACTTTTACCTTGAAACTTATTTCAAACGTTAAAAAAGCCTTGAATTACATCATTTGGTAGAAGAATAACATGCGGAATGTCACTGTTTATTGTCTTCTCGTCATGGGATTTTTTTATCGTCTTTATTAATCCATTCTTTGCAAGTTGTTGTTGTTTCTCTTCGCACCCATCTTTGCATCCTGCACTCACCTCCTCTCAAATCAACCCTAGCTAATTCATACTGGTTAAAGCTGTGCTCCGGGGTCATACATGACCTTTATATTGGCTTTATAGCAAGCAAGCAAGCAAGCAAGCAAGCAAGCAAGCAAGCAAGCAAGCAAGCAAGCAAGCAAGCAAGCAAGCAAGCAAGCAAGCAAGCAAGCAAGCAAGCAAGCAAGCAAGCAAGCAAGCAAGCAAGCAAGCAAGCAAGCAAGCAAGCAAGCAAGCAAGCAAGCAAGCAAGCAAGCAAGCAAGCAAGCAAGCAAGCAAGCAAGCAAGCAAGCAAGCAAGCAAGCAAGCAAGCAAGCAAGCAAGCAAGCAAGCAAGCAAGCAAGCAAGCAAGCAAGCAAGCAAGCAAGCAAGCAAGCAAGCAAGCAAGCAAGCAAGCAAGCAAGCAAGCAAGCATACTTATTTCAATAAAGTTACCAAAAACCTAAAAAGCTGTGATCGCTGAGGATCATGGGAAATATTTCATATCCAACAAGCAAAGCTTTTGACACAAACTGCAGCAGTTGATGATGCTCAGAGGAGGCTAACTTGTAACTCGTAGAAAATCTCAAGTTAATGCATAGTTAGAGTTATCAAGCGGTTGAAACATGTAAAATGTATCTACCCATAATCCTTGTCGGTCTCAGGTTTGTAGCTTGTCAGGTGACTAACTTTATTGAAATAAGTGTATATAAAGTTAACCCTACAAAAGCTAACAATACAATAATATATCCAAAAAAATCACCTAATTAATCAATATACAAATTAATTAATTAATACAGTGGACTCTCTTTGAACGTCCACTTTTGTAAGCGACCATCTCCTATAAGCGACCATCAATTTGAATTTTCCGTTTTGTTCCCCCCCGCATGTAAACTCTGTAAAAAAAATCTCTCGTAAGCGACCACTCTCGTAAGCGACCACTCTCGTAAGCGACCGCGACCACCTTTGGGGTTAAAATTTTGGAATTTTCATTGTTTTTCTTCTTCAGTAAGCGACCACCCAAGAGCCAGTAATGGTGACAGATCCTTTGACAATAAAAATTTAAGAACATAGAGTCATCGGGTATTAGATACCCGACGAAATATTGACAATTACACTACTGTAAACAAATAGCACATTCAAAATTTTGATTAAAACAGTTTAATCGTTAATACAGTAGTTTTTACACGTGAGTTACAAAATTATAAATGGTTTAGGCTTCCTGTGTTGGGATTCCCATTGTTTGGGCTTCCTATGTTAACTCTCTAGTAAGCGACCATCTCCCGTAAGCGACCACTTTCTCCTGGCCCCGAGGTGGTCGCTTACGGGAGAGTCACCTGTATACAATTTCTGACCCCTATTGTGCTAGCGTGATATATTATAAGATATTTTTATTATCAGAAAAGGGAGTTTCCTTTCAAATTTGTCACATCGATAATAGTAACAATTTAAAGTTTTGAAAGACTGTTCTTAATTAAACTGAATAAATTACAAAATCTTTTGTTTTCTATTGATAATATTTGAAATTTGAAAAATATGAATTTACTTTTTCGTCGAAGACCAGGGAGTGATTGCTCAGATCGAATTGGAATTTAGAAGTGGATTTTTGTGTAGATAATAATATTATCGGACTTTCTTATATATATTTAAAAAGGCAAACTTCAATAAATTAAGTGGCTTTGAATAGCAAAATGATACTAAAATGAAATTTTATAATTTTATAAAATGAAAAATTATAGCTTAGATAAAATGGAACGAAGTTAATTAAGCATGGGTTTTACTTTGCGTTAAGCGGTTGAGAAAATATTAAAACTTGAAGAAACAGAAAATGTGCACGCGTAATGTGTGCAGTTACAAAGCACGCGGGGAGTGGCAGAACACGAGAGAAGTGTTGGGAGAGTGTCCCGCGTGCTTTATGACTGGCCTTTTCAAAAATAATGCTTAACTTTGTTCCAATTCATCTCAGCTATAATTTAGGTTATTTTTGGGTCAAACCAGCCAAATGCACGCTTGTTATAACAAAAAATGAAGGAGTGATGACGTCATTCATTTAACAAATTGGTTTTATGTATGAGCGTAAAACATAAGAAAAACCTCTTAAATATTTGAATCCTTTCCATAGTAACCGTTGCTGGTAAATAGGTAAGACCCCTTTAATGAGAGCCAAAGCTAATGCTTTTTCTTATTATTTATTATGCGCCCCTAAATCAATTTATTCCAAAATATCGAGTTAGCTAACTTAGCCCATGGATTTTCTTCTGTTGAACGTAGATTTCAAATCGTACCTTGGCATATTTCTAGGGAAAAAATGAATTGAAAAAATATTAAATATGTAAAAATCTATAGACTCTTTACACTAGTTCTTATTTAATCTGGGCGTTAAAACAAATAGAGAATCATAATCTCTTGATAACTGGAATATTAAATCATAGGTTGGTTTAGAGTAAGGCCCCGTCCACACGTATCCAGAAACTTTTGTATCCGCACAAAAAATTTTGCGGATACAAAAATTTCCGGATACGTGTGGACGGGGCCTAAGTAAACAGTCTATGTTTCTATGTAAGACTAGATTGGTTACAGCATGGCACCGGAATCACCAGGGCACGGACGGGTTCAAATCCCGTTCCAGAATCAGAATTTTTTCCGAGTCTTTCAATTGGCAGCTGCATAAGTTGCTTGATATACTGCGAGAATCAGCTCAATTTGATATATTTACTACCGCAGTACAAATATATATTTCTTATATATTCTCATACACACGTGAATAAGACTAATAGGTTATTAGTATTCCATGAACAATTACTTTGATACGTACCGAAAATCCAAAATCTATAGCGGAAAGTTTGGATTGTACAATTGCCCATACAGCCCATAAGAAATGCGAAACCATAGTAAATCTAATGAAGAACAGACAAAAATAAGAGAGGAGAAGTGAGGTTCAGTGAAGTAAAAGGATGAAAGAAAAAAGACAAGACAAGACGAGCTGGGATGGGAGAGGAGAGGAGAGGAGAGGAGAGGAGAGGAGAGGAGAGGTTTGAGGTTTGAAATAGCTTTATTGGCATGACCTACGATTTACAGGTATTGCTAAAGCATTGAGAGGAAAGGAGATGAGAGGAGAGGAGACTGGGGAAGAAAAGGGAAGCGAACGAAAGAGAAGAAAAGAAAAAAAAGGGAAGAAAAAGGAAGTGAAGGAAAGAAAAGGGAAGTTTAAGGGAAGAAAAGGGAAGAAAAAAGAAAGTAAAGAGATAAAAGGAAAAGGAAAGGAAGGGAAGGAAAGGGATGGAAGAGAAGGGAAGAAGAGAAAAGATGAATGGAGAGGAAAGAGCCTCACATTTTAACTTCATCTAGTATTTCCTGTTCTTCTGAAGTAATGTTATCAAAATGGTGGTTTGTATCTTTCCCAAGGTATGCTCTTATAAATGTTAACTGAAAATCAAAGCAAACATGGGTTTGTTATACTTTTCCTTTGGTGCAAATGATACCTTGAATTCTGGAAATCAAAAAAGGCTGAGAACAATTATTGAAATGCTCCAATTGCAATCAACCAATAGACTATTTCGACGATGTGGTGGGCATCTTGAATCACAAGGCATTAAGAGTCATGAGGGGGCAAACATACAAACTTTTGATAAAATAATGCTGTCAATTCACCTTTTTGGCGCTGGCTTGGATTGTGTTACGGTCACCAAAAAGTTTGGACACTGTCTCGGATTCCCATACAAATTCACTGACTTTAAAGAGAAAATTTAGGCAGATTTCTTTAGTTAGCTATCTTAACAGCAGTAAGAAAAGCTTCGGGACGACCTGTATAATGCCTAACAATTCAAGATGGCTACCACATTGTCAAAGTACTCCATTGTCCTTCAACCACTGGCACCTCCCTCCCGTCATGATAAATACTAACCAACAATATAGAACAGTGACCAAGGGACTCATTAACAGTCTAGTTATTTTAGAAGTGGAAAAATATTTAATTTCTTTTGCAATCACCTGTTCATCTTTTGTTGGAAAGTCATTCACTTTTACCCCAAAGTGAGGTGGTTCTTTGACTGTGTAGTTGAAGATCCATTCACAGAAGTGGTTAGCGATATCATATGCTCTGTAATTGTATGCACTGTATTCAAAATCAATAAATTGGAAGTTGTAGTCTTCCTTGCAGTCATTGTTAGTACTTTGGGGAACAGCTAGAATGTTTCCTGTGGGGATGAAAAAATAACAAAATAAATGATAGAGGGGAGGAGAGGGAAGGGAAGAATATAGACAGCAAGGAAGGATAGATGAGTGAACAAAAGGAAGGACTCCGACGAAGGACTAGCGTCCGAAACGTCAGTTTTTTCATCTTTTCACGGTGTATAATTTACCTTTTCATCATTACTGTTTCATTAGAAACACCGACGCAGCTCACACTAGTTTTTAGCTAGTTATATCTTCTTAAAAGGAAGGAAGGAAGGGAAGGAGGGAGAGAGGAAAAAAGGAAGGAAGGAATGAAAAAAGAAGGAATTAAAAATACAGACGTAGAAAACTAAAGGAAAAGAAAGAATGCATGCATGCATGTTGTACAAAGATCATGTTATAAATTGACATATTTTGAATCCATTTTCTGAAACGCCAGTTTTTTCATCTTTTCACGGTGTATGATTTACCTTTTCATCATTACTGTTTCATTAGAAACACCGACGCAGCTCACACTAGTTTTTAGCTAGTTATATCTTCTTAAAAGGAAGGAAGGAAGGGAAGGAGGGAGAGAGGAAAAAAGGAAGGAAGGAATGAAAAAAGAAGGAATTAAAAATACAGACGTAGAAAACTAAAGGAAAAGAAAGAATGCATGAATGTATGTTGTACAAAGATCATGTTATAAATTGACATATTTTGAATCCATTTTCTACCTTCTTGAAGATCATTATGGCAGAATACAATTGCAGCCTGGGAAGACTTGGAGGTAATGTAGTTTCTAAATGAAATAGAACCCACTAATTAATCAAATAATGTTAGAGTGCAAAAAAATATCTGTGATATAGCACAAAAACTAAATAGCACTAAACACATCTACAGTTGTTTTTCTTTTGATTTCAATTGTTTTATTGGTGCTATTTTGTACTAATTAGTTAGTACTATTTCACAGATATATGGTTTGCACTCCATAGCATTTATTGTTACTGCTATCAATAAATAAGACAAAAAGTTGATAATTAATGACGTGGCTCAAAAACTGCTGATTGGCTTATCTAAATCTCAACTGAGAGTGGCAATGTGGTTCACTGCTGAAATAATCTCAGGCGCTGTGACAAAATGGTGGACGAGGATGGATTCCTGTTGAGCATTTTTCTGCTAATAAATATGAAAAAAAAAATTATTTACTGGCCAGGAGGTCCGGATTGGGAAAAACTGTGCCCGAGGTCTTGAATATACTGATCAAGGCCGTTAGGCTGAGGTCCGTTTTCAAGACTGAGGGCACAGTTTTTCCCTATCCGGACCGACTATAGGATGGTAAATAACTTATTAATTTTTTCCCCTATTTTTTTTACTTGTTTTTGTAATCGTTTTGTTTTGTTGTTTAGCGGCAAAGGATACCAGACCGTGAGCGCGGGCAGATACGTACTGACAAAATACCGCCCGCTCAAACAGCCAATCAGAAGACACGATTTTTTAGGATACTGGACTGGAAAAAAAAAAAAGATAATCTATGATTTTCAAACTCTTTTCAAATCTCCTAATGATGGGTTGATGACTCAATACCAGTTAGAAAGTTAATCTCAATAAGGTACATTTTTTATTTGGAGGGAAAGGGCTGGGGGATTCACAGTGAACTTGGTTGTAGCCCTCCCCCTTTCACTACCTACATACGACTATTTCATCAAATGTTCATAATTACCTCAAATTGTCAAACTCCTTGTTAAGATCAAAGTTTTTGCAAATCTCTTGTACAACTGAGTCTTTGTCACTTTCAATCATTTCGTCAATATCTTTTAAAAGTCTGTACAAAGTGAAAAACATCAACACAGCAATTTAAATATTTGACTTCTGTTCTAAGCTTTGGGCTCTTGACCCACCCTCAGGAATAGGATACATGCTTCACAGTGATGGAGTTTTTTAATATCACGGTAAATGCTATTGATTGGAAACAAAGAATATAACCATGACCAAAAATAAAGGTTGCACACAATGTGTAGTTCCAGAAATTGCCCACATCACCCCCCATTGAGGATTTTTTGAGACCCCCCCCCCCCCCCCTCACCACCAGAAATTCCAATTTTCTTCCTTATCACCTCCGTAATTTTGTTCTTTTTCTGACCCCCCACCCCTCGGCCAAATTCCTCTGTGTGTGTGAGAGGGGGTATGGATAATTTCTGGGACAAGGCAGTGTGTGCAAGCACAATAAGTATAGGTAATAGGACTACATGCTGTCCAATGTGGAAATAATTGGCAGAAAAAAATTCCAAGGACTGACAAAATTGGAAGAGGCTGATAGGCCGAGTCCAATATGACCGTCAGAGGAATTTTATTCATTTATTTCCAAATTGGAAAGACATGTAGCCCTATATTGCAAATTAATCATATCACCCCAAACTCTACTAGACTGATTCCTTAAGTCATAGTTTTCCATCGAAAGAATGTGAGTGGAAACGATCCAAATTAATCTTTAATTTGGACAGGAAAGAGGATTTGAAAATAATACAATTATAGTTGCTTATATGGGATTATAGTGATGATACAATTATAATACTTATAGTACACTCAACAAAATTACTCGACTCTGATTGGTCGAGAGGAGTGCATTTATAGCGTTAATTGTACTCTGTAGGAGTACCAAATTAAGTTGCTATGGCAACACGGCCAAAACAATGTCAAAACAATTATTTTCTATCATTTTGTACTTAAAAAACATAAATGAAATTTCGAAGCCGTAAGAACTAATCTTTTTTATGCATTTCAGTTGAGCGATGGACTGAAAATCGGCCGCCAAATAGACAAAGATGAACGGCATCGCTTCGCATTTTTTACTGAAATTTTGTTGAGTGAACTATAAACAAAAAATCACACGATCTTCTCGTACAATTTGGAATTAATAGACACTCGTAATGTTTTGAAAGTTCTTTAATTGCACTCGCCTAAAGGCTCATGCAATTACAAGAACTTTCAAAACATTACTCGTGTCTATTAATTTCCAAATTGTACTTGAGATCGTGCGATTTCCTATACAAATAAATATATCATAATTTCTAGATTGTTTTGATACAAACACAGACAAAGAAATTCTTTCACCTTGATATAAATTCCCACATCCATTTTGGTTTTTTAGATAAAGGAAGACTCATTTCATGATATTGTCTGAGCTTTCTTGCAATTCTGACTGAGTTGCCAGGACTTCTTAGTTCTTCACTGGAGAGATTTCTTGCCTAAAATCAGGAAAGAGTAAAAAAAAAAGAATAATACAAAAATTATTCAAACTCAAAAGAAAAAAAAAAATCAAATTTTTACCCTTGCCCTCTAAATAACCTCTGGTCTGCATATCAAACTCAGACATGGCTAAGTAACAAATCAAATCCTGAAAAAACCTCTGGGCTGATTAAAGTCAAAATCATGACTAACTAAATACAGATGGAACCCTTAAACAATCTCTGGGCTGATCTAAGTCAGAGCACGGCTAACTCACAGATCAAATCCTGAAATGACCTCTTGAATGATCAATTCCAAGCCAGGGCATGGCTAAGTCACAATTAGAATTGGAATTTAGAGTGTTTGGTTTTGCACTGCAGGGAAGAAAAACAAGAGAACTCAGAGAAAAACCCTTAAACCTTGAATCAATAGAGAGACCTAACACCTGAAAGCTGTGTGCTACTATTGCTACAGCTCCCTTGATTCACAATTTACCACAATATAAGATGAATGGATGAATGAATGGATAAATGAATGAATGGATGGATGGATGGATGGATGGATGGATGGATGGATGGATGGGTGATGGATGGATGGATGGATGGATGGATGGATGGATGGGTGGGTGGATGGATGGATGCCATGGATGGATGGGTGGGTGGATGATGGATGGGTGGGTGGATGGATGTGTTGTGGAACTGACGACAGAAAACGCCTTTTACAACTCAACAACTTTACTTGAGACGTTGACTTCATTACAAACATGTCAGCACGAAATTCGATTCCTTAAGGGGTTACAATTTATTCCCCACCCGGGGAGGGTACTAATATCCTAGTCTCTTGGGGCTTCGTACCACTCGTCCTCCTTTCGTAACGTATTGGGCTGTAACAGGATGGATGGATGTGGATGGATGGATGGATGTGGATGGATGGATGGATGTGGATGGATGGATGGATGGATAAATGGATGGATGGATGGAGGAAAGGAGGGAGGGAGGGAGAGAGGGAGGGAGGGAGGGAGGGAGGGAGGCAGGCAGGCAGGGAGGGAGGGAGGGAGGGAGGGAGGGAGGGAGGGAGGGATGAATTAATTAATGAAAAATGTGATTCATTTTGCAAATACCCAGGAATACTCACCGGTATTAACTCCTCAAGGCGCCCTTCTGGAAAAATTGCATATAGTTTTGGTCCAACTTTTCGTTCGGCAAGTAAGGCAAAAACCATGACATCAGACACAAGGGCGTGAATGTCCTTTACTAATTCTCCATACAGCTGTCCATAGATTCTAAGTAACACCTTCCTGTGCTCTGTTGTATTGATGGGATAGTTATCTGGTAGTGAGCATATGAAGAGTTCATTGGACAAGCCACCACTAGTAAATAAAAGAATATGTAAGGGTTGTGTGAAAATAATTTTCATCAACTGCTTGCTACATAGGCTCTCTCAAAACTATATTATTATTATGATATATCCAAGCTGTAATAGAGGTAGCATAGTATTTGGTTGATTGATTGATTGAAGACTTTATTTAAAGAGGGTGATACGTGACAGTAATTTTGGTAACTGATTAACTTGTGGCCCTCTTGTGTTTAGCACGGGCACTGAAGATGGTCATCACCAGCGTCTTCAGTGGATCTTTTACGTCCGCCTTATACAGGGTTATATAGTGAAGACAGACAGGGCCTACGGTTTTAAGTCCTTGTCCGAGAAGGGCTGGTGCTAATGGTTGGTGGTAGTCTTAAGTAAAACACTCATCCATTATTCATGCATTTATAAGCAATTTTTTTCCAACACAATACCTACAATTTAATACAATTTATACTAGATCTTTATAGAACATGGATGTCATCTAAATTATTTGTCAAACAGATATTATAATAAGTCTAACAATTACACTGTAATGCTATAGAGTGATTTTCATAAACCCTTGAAACAGATACCATTAGTGTTAGTATGTAATAGTGAATTGACAACAAAAGAACACAATGGCATTAGGGTCTACTAATTTGTATCAGGCTAGTGTGTATTTCATGGGTTTATAAAAAAAACACTTTATTGTAATGATACACATATATAGAAAATTGATTAAGCAGACTTAGGGGGACCAAGGTGAGTTTTCTATGTCTGTTTTATCAAGGCAGAGCCTATAGGGGGGTACTCCCCTATATTTGCTATATGGATATGTGCCGCCCTATAGGGTATGGTTTTTCGGCTTTTGGGTCTGGGGTAGGATATAATTTTTTGGCATTTTGTCTGGTATAGGGTTAAGATTTGGTCATTTTAGTCTGGGATAGGGTTAACGATTTGGTCGTTTTTGTCTGGCGAATAGGCTACGCTTTCTGCCGGCACAAAAACAATTAAAACGTTAACAAATATTGATTGCAATCTATAGACTGTAACCGGGCTTAGTCTGGGATAGGGTGTACAATTCTTAGTTTTAGTCTGGGGTAGGGTATGTAAAATCAAAATTTTAGGTCTGGGATAGGGTCAGGGTTTTGAGGTCCTGGCGGCACACCCCTACCCAAGTTGGGAAGGTAGTACCCCCCCCCCCCCGGGCTACATACCAGGCAGTTGATGTAATCTATTAATAAAAATACTAGGGGTTTAGCCAGAATCTTGAGGAGAGGGGGGGGAGGAGGGGTTGCACATCAATTTTCAAAGCATCGCTAAGCCAAACGTATCATGATCTGATTACATATAGATGTTTAGGTTTTTACAGTGCAAGGAGGGGAGGAGCTGGGCCTCCTTGGCCACCCTTGCTATGTCCCTTAATACAATGAATCGCTCCTAATACAATAGATAGTACTAAATAATACAATAGATTATTTTGAATACATAACACTCATCAAATGAGTGCTATTATGTGGGTTCTCCTGTTTTATCCATTTTCTACATATCTGTTTAGTCAAATCAAACTAGTGGTTTATCATCAATGCTACCTTCTGATTGGATGAGCTACTACTAGGCTTATAAGTTATAAGTTACTAGTAGCAAAAGGTGCCAGGTATGAAAACCAAATCATTGAAATTCACTCAAATCCCATTCGGACTCAAGGGCTAATAGACAACTTGTGCTAACAGGTCACAACACCCTAGGGCTCTTCTAATTATTTTATGAGCAAGCTTTGCCATCCAGCACATTTTCCCATACAAATCCTTATAAAACATATCCATTTCATATTTAATGCCATTTCTCAGTCAGCATTATGAGCTGAAACTTCACCCTCTTATTAATGTTGAGCTGCTCTTTTCATGGCTAAAGTTCGTTTTTCAATGTATCATAATTTCGAACCTCGACTTCCATAGAAAATCAAGAAAGACGCTAACACGCCAAATTTCAGGAGAATTGGTTGAATAGCAAGAGGGATACAGCCGTTTGAATATATAATTACCCCCTACAAATATCTGTAATTATATATTCAACGGCCATATCTCCGTTGCTTTTTAACTGTTATTCTTAAAATTTGGCTTGTTAACGTCTTTCTTGATGTTCTATCGAAATTGAGGATCGAAAATTGTCAAAAGCAAAATTTTGTTTTTCGTGACGTCACACTTCGGTGCTAACAGTTTGATATTTTTATCATGCCATTAACGCATTCCATTTGAATAGCGTTGTCAGCTAGTAACCTGAGCTGGACATCTAAATTCTAATCTACCAATAAACATAAATATCAAATATACTGAACTATATGTTATACACACATATACGTGTTAAGCTAAGAAATACGAATATTCTTATTGACTAAAAATGCCCTCAAATCCATTCATTTTGTTCTATATTTTGTCGACTCCAAAGTGGATTTGCAGAACACGTAAGCTTCGAATGATTATTCAACACTTACGAAAGAATTTTAATATGAAATTCCTCAAAAGAAACCTCCTTCCAGCTGCCTCCAAGATATTCTTTGCATAAATCGTAAGCTTGGTTTTTTCGATCTTCTAAAGATACTTTACAACTTGTCGCCATGCCGTAAATATGTACCTTTGTCGAAGCTTTTGAAGAACGTCGGCTATAATTCGGATACTCATTTTTGAAATTCGTAGCTCGTTCGTAAAAACTCGTAAAGTTTCGTAAGCGGAGAATTACCGACTGCTAAATTTCAGGGGGAATGAGGCCGAGTCTGCGCAGTTGGTTCTCTCTTCCTCTCTTCCCTTTCCAAAATGGTGGGTAACGAAGGTTTATAGATTCATAACTTTACATCCATCTCCATCTTAGTTATATTTTAAAATATCCTAAATAAAGCAATTCATATCGAAAGGCTGATAACTACTCTATGATTTGATGCTAATTTTTTCATCAAATAGACTTAGAATTAATGACAATCTAACCTTTTCCCCAGACTGCCCGTTTAAAGAAGACCAGAAAGCTTAGAGGCCATGTGAGCCATGGCCACGGCCGTGTTGGTGAGTGTATTTAACGTTTGCTATATATTTTTAGGAGCAATTGAGTAATAATTACGTTAAATTGTTAACAGGAAAGCACCGCAAACATCCCGGAGGTCGTGGAAACGCTGGTGGACAACATCACCACCGAATTAACTTCGATAAATAGTAAGTCTGGTTTTGTAAATCAATTATTTTTTTTCTTTAATTTTACAATCCTTCCGATGTTTACCAGCGGAGGCATTAGACCCTAATAATATTATTTTTAGAAAAAGTAAAACACATCTGTTGCGGTGTTTGTCGTTGTTTTGGAAGGGTTCATACCTTAATAGATTATTTCGTGGCAGCCATGTCGTTGGGCAGGACAATAGAAGTTTTCTTCTTTGGAAAATATTCTATTTTGAGTAATGCAAAAGTATTGCTGGTTTTCAATCATTCCCAAGAGTATTTAATTACCAAAGACATGGTGGCCATGTTGGATGATATAACAACAAAAGAGACTAGTAATGAATCGTTTGTTAAATTCATTCAACATGGCTGCCATAAAAACCATCAATTGCATTGACCCTGCCTTATAATATGGTTTCTGTGAAACTCCTCTATCACAGAGGGTTTAAACCATCTAATCAAGTGTCTACAACTGTATTTCATTCTTCATTTGTACTAGAAAAAAGTGATAAGAGTGTAATGAATTAATTCTTGTTTGATTTTTTTGATAACAAGTTTTATATCAGACATATCACCAGATATTTGCCTTTTTTGCTTTTTGCTTGTTCGTGATTCACTCATGTTGGAAACTTTGGGTTTTCATGTTTCCAGTTAGTGTCTGCTCAATTCACCTTTTTGGTGATAACCATCACGTTGTTAACACTTTGTTGGATTGTGTTATGGTCACCAAAAAGTTCGGACATCGTTCTCGGATTCCCATACAAATTTGCTGAGTTTAAAGAGAAAATGTAGATAGATTTCTTTAGTTAGCTCTGATAACAGCAATAAGAAAAGCTTTAATCAAGTTCGAAAAATGATATTTTACTTGTATTTAGAGAACTAACTAAACAAACCAAGTAAATAGTTCATTTAAATTCAGTACATTTGTATGGAAATCCGAGAACAATGTCCGAACTTCTTGGTGACCATAACACAATACAACACAATTTATACCATGTGACGGCTGGCACCGAAAAGGTGAATAGTCTAGGCTATTAGATGGTCCCTAGTTAGCTTATCATACTAGGCTAGGCTATTAGATGGTCCCTAGTTAGTTTATCATACTAGGCTAGGCTACCAGATAGTCCCTGGTTAGTTTATCTTACTTAGTTTATCATAGGTGATTGAGGAAGTCATAGTGGTAAAACGCTCCCCTCTCACCTCTGAGTTCAAGGGTTTGAATCGCATTCACCCCATAGAAGCTAAGTTGGTTTGTCTGTTCTGACTTCAAGGGTTTTTACAGATTTCCAGTTTTTCCTCCCTTTGTTTTGTCTTCAAAATTAAGCTGCATTGACATTTTTATTTATTATTTATTATTGTTTTGAAACTGTTGTGTACTGTTCTCTGTCAAACAAAATTGCACACATTTATTAATGATGCTGTGTCTTATTATTTCCTAGCCATCCTGGTTATTTTGGTAAAGTTGGTATGCGTCATTTCCACTTGAAGAAGAATGTTTACCACAAGCCATCCATCAATCTTGATCGTGTTTGGACGTTAGTCAGTGAACAGACCAGACAAAACTACAAGAACAAAAAGGATGGCCCAGTACCTGTCATTGATGTCGTCAAAGCTGTAAGTATCTTGTTAACTACTGTTGGTGTAGCAGGGATTTCATTAAGTTTTGAAATAATAGAATGTCTTGAACGAGCCAAAGAGTCTGAACGAACATTTTACAGATTATTAAGCTATAAATGGTAGTTTAGGCCGGAGAATTTTGCTCATTTACTGGAGCATCAATCCGATACCTAAACCTTAATGAAACCCCTGTGTACCATGTGATTTTCGAAGTTAAATGTTGAAATGTGCACACATTTTTCATAATTCTCCAGTTTCGAGATATCGGTTGCTCTGGGTAAGGATAGAAGTAGAGAGAATAAGAGAAAAATATCAAATGCCTTTGGCAGGATTCGAACCCACGTCTTCGGTATTCTAGTCTGATGTGTTAACCACTACACTACAAGGACCAACCACGCTGGTAACACAGCCGGAATATGAAATGTAGGGTATTCATGAGGATCCCAGAGCGATATTTTTTCTCTATAGATAAGTTGAACACCGTAAATAAGTACGCAAAGAATAGACATAGTATAGTAGTAATAAATTATGCGTTCGGTGTGTATATAATGAAGTAGAGAGAATAAGAGAAAAATACCAAATGCCCTTGACAGGATTCGAACCCATGTCTTCGGTATTCTAGTCCGATGTGTTAGGATACAGTAAAAATCCGCGTATGAGAACCTAGGATTTTTCAAGTTAGCCTAAACAGGTTCTTATATAAATGGTATTTAGTGTTAAATTAGGCTAACTAGGTTTTTAATTAGGTTCTTAACTTTTGTTCAAGAAATAAAATAAAGTTTCATTTTCAGTTGGATTTTTTTGCAGTAACCACGTACAGTTATAGTGTTTATAGCATTATTTTGTACAGACTGTGTTATAAATATATATTTGAAATGATTGATTCTATTTCTTTCTTCTTTTTTTAAAAAAAGAACCTGTTTCAGAATTTTAGCCTAAAATGGTTCTTATGTGAAGGGTGCTTAAAAATGAAATTTTAGCCTAACAGGTTCTTATGTGCGGGTTTTTATGGTAGAAGGTCTGTTCTTTTGAGATAGTGAAGAAGGTTTGTGCTACTGCTTAAGATTGATTGTGGGTTGGAATTTGAAATCCAATTCAACTCGGTCTTTTACTCAATGGCTAATAGCCCATTGACTTCAATGTATTTCATACCAATTCTTCTCTGTGTTTACCAGGGATACTTCAAGGTTCTCGGCAAAGGTCTTCTCCCTAAACAACCAGTCATTGTCAAGGCCAAGTTTTTCAGTCGGCGAGCAGAAGATAAAATCAAGGCAGTTGGTGGTGCTTGTGTACTCATGGCATAAGCATTGAGGAAAATTGGTCTTTGTATAAATGAATAAAACAATTACACCTACTTGATGTTGTTGTCATTTGGGGATCAAGGGTGTTGTACTTTAGCCTTCATAGCGGCCCTCTGGTGTTGTACCTTTTCCCCCACCCCAATCCCCCAACACCGGAGGGGCACCACGCAGATGAAGGGGGTGTGGCATAGCACTTCCCTCAACCCTTTCTGGAGTCTCTAGTTTGATTCCTGGACTGGGTAGAGTGGAAAAAGTATAGAGTGCAAACAATTAATCTGTGAAACACTAATTACTAAATAGTACAAAATAGTGCTAATTAAACAATGGAATTTGCATGAAATTGGGGTACTTAGTATTGCTAAAGTTTCGCGGTTATATTGTTTGCACTCTAACCGTGAAAATTTAGTAAAACTAAAGAGCACAATTTCATGCAAAATTCCAATGTTTTCTATTGTTCTAGCACTATTTTGTACTATTTAGTGTTTCACAGATTTATCGTTTTTACTCTATCACATGATTAAAATGTGCTGGGTCTTTGTTGTATGAGACCCTACAAAGTTAACCAAGGTATAAAATAGTAATGAAATGTCATGACAATGATCAAGGTGTTTCCATTACATACATAGGCACATCCTTGAACGAAACTGTGTTTTCTGACTGTCAAATATTTGTCATCCACTAAAACTCTTTAGTCATGACAGCAAATTGTAAAATTGTGTGCTGTTGAGAATAACTGTAAATAAAATATGTGCTACGTGCCATAAACACGTTAACAAGATTTCTTGTTGACAATTTAATGCTTTTTACCACTAACCAAATTAAGTGTCCGTGTTTCACTTTAATGTTTTAAAGGCAGAGTTTACACCTTGTTCAGCACGTGATCACTGAGCTGCAAAGGGCCTTTTGCACAGGTTTTTCTCAGTGCTGAATATTTAACACACAATTGAGGCTAATAGAGTACTCAAGTGATGTCAAAAATTTATTTTTGTTAGATTATATTTTTGGTTAAAAATTTCAATAGACAATCAAGGGACATTTACACACCAAATTTGATGAGAATATCAGCCGAGATATGGTCATTTGAATATATTATTACCCCATACATCACTGTCTTTTAGTTTGAACGTCTTGAACCAAGCTGAAAATACAATGAATTGTATGGGGTAATTATATATTCGATGGTCATATCTCGGCTAATACATTACAATTGGTTAAAAATCAAGGTTTATTTTTTAGTGGTCACACTTTAGTACTCTATACTGAGCAAGAGATAAGGCTGCGCTCATAATGTATGGCAGGGGGGGGGGGGGGGGGGGGGGGAAGGGCAGGGGAAATCTTTAAATGACAAAAAAATTCTTAAGACCCTCCTTGAAGTCCCCCCAAAATAACTATCCTCCCTGGGCAATCTTTCGTAGCTTCTTCTAAAAATTTTGCATCTCCCCTAATTCTCTGAGAACATTATTCAACCCCCCCCCCCCCCCCCCCCCTTCATTTTACTGGTAAAAATGTTCCTGATCCCCCCTAATATTCTCATTAAAATTGGTTAAATCGAAATTTATTTTTTTGCGTTGTCAAACTTTAGTACTCTAACTTTAATACTTTTCCCCAATCCCCCCTAAATTTCACCTGCCCCCCCCCCCCCCCCCCCCCCCCGCCATACATTTGATGTCCCATCTTAACACAGGCAACCCATACATTGAAAAAAATAAAACAATAAAACTACAAGCCTACAGTGTACTTTGAGTTTCTTCTGAATTCTTTAACGAATATTAATTCACAATCGTAATATTTACATGTCTGGTGTGTAAGATCTTAAAGTTGTAATCTTTTAAACTTTTGGAAAAAGTGACTTCAACAAAATATATAAACTTAGTCACGAGATCCATTGAGTTTGACATCCTAGCTAAAAACATCAGGGTTGAATGTTTGAAATAACACCATTTTTCCCAAGCCATGTCAAACAAGAAACTAAATAATACTAGCAGTCTGAACCGGCTCTTTAGCACAGAACAGTCACAATGGTGTTTATGATATACCTTATAACAAATGAATCTATTAACAAGGATCACATTAGTAGAGTGCATATCATATATCCCTGAATTTTTTTTGAAAGAAATTGCACAAATAAGTAAGTTCAGTAAACCGTAAACCTACAAAATTTTGCACTAATTTGTATGATTTTGTTAGTTAACGTTTTCACAGATATTTATATGTTATTATGCACTCTAATTTGGATCAGCAAAAACAATAAATAAGGAAATAGTTTTGCATCATCACATGATGGCAGCCATCCCCTAGGAAACTGAATTCTTTCTCATGTCAACCAGATTAGACCAGATTCAATTGTTCCTGCCACCTGTCACTGCGACGGCCATCATGTGCTGGTGCAAAGCCTCTATTACAAATGTTTGCCAGTCAGTAAAAGTCAAAAAACTATGCCCTACAGACTCCTCACATGCAACATCAAAGAAGGATAAAGCATTAGAGGACAAAACGAAAGAATTTCAATTTCCTGAGAATTGGATTGTTTTGTCCTCCAAGTTGAGCTGCATTCCGAGGAACTGCAAAGGGGCTATTGAATTGAATGGGTAAAAAAAAGTCCAATTCACCTTCTCTTGACATGACTACACATTGAATTTATGACAAATACTCTTATAAAACACAATTATTATTTTAAATGCGGAAGGATGTCTTGAATACACTTGTTTGAATTTTCCTTTGAATAATTTCTTTATATGAGGGCTAAAAACAGAGGCTGTTTGTTAATGATTGGATCTATTGACCAGCCACATTGGAGTGAACAACATGTGACCCATCAATCTGAGGACCATCATCAAGAGGACTGGCCTAAGAGATATTCGGCAAATGACTTGGAAACAGAAAAACCAAGATTGGGGAAATGAGACAAAAAGGTAGTGACTGTGGGCTGGAGAAACAAAGTTGAGGAAAAATGGGATTTAGGGCAACGAGAATGAAAAAAGAGAACAAAAAAAAAACAACAATAAAAACAAAAAAAAAAAAAAACAAAAAACAAAGACAAACAAAAACAAAAACAAAGAAAGAAAGAAGACAACAAAAACAAAAATACAACAAAATGGGAAAATGCTCTTAAAGAAAAAAGTTTGGAAGCTGGCATTTCAGAAAAGTTCTGAGTGGGAAATGGAATTGGCAACTGCTCTCCCCTCCCCCGCCTTCCGTTAGTAAGAAAACAGACTACATAATAATGTGACAATGCTGAACCAAAAAAAAAAACCTTGGGAAGCCCTACTTCCATGACCATTCTGAATATGTACACTATTGAACAATTTGACAAGACCAGCTCTGCGGAAATGTAATTTTCGTATAGTTATTATCAATAATTAGATTTATAAAAGATGTCCTTGATTAGGTGCTTCATAAGCTATGTATGAATGCTTTTGGATCCTCTCTTCTCTTCTTTATCACTGGCTCTAGATCAGGTACTTCAATATCATCTGGTAGGTACTTCTGGACCATGGTCATGAAATACAATTCAAGGTTATTTCCCATTCGACCGACTTCAGAATTCTCCTATAAATAGAATAAATGCAAATAATAATAATTTTAATTATTTTATTACTTATATAGTGCAAAAATCATTAAAATATATGATCTAATGCAAATGTAAATGCATTTTCTAAGTATCAGGATGGGCTTAAGATAAAAAACCCTTTCTGTTATTTTGTTGACATTTTACCCATTTTCATTGTTTATACTATGCATTGACTGAGACAAATGTTGCTCTTGACAGGGATATAGGCCAATAGACTACTAACTGTCAATCAAATAAAACATTATAGAGTATATAAAGCTGCACAGGTATTGTTTACTTCATTGAGTGTGCACCAATAAAAACAGTGGTAATTGACCTGGCAACATATAGACCAAGACATCTGGGTCTTTGGCTTTCCATCAATCATAAAATTACTAACTCAGAGATCACTGGAAAGTTTATTTGAATGAAGGAAGCCAAAAAGCCAGATATCTGTGAATCAAAGTCTAAGCTTACTAATGTTCTATCACAAATCCTGCACTTTGAATGGCTGAGCTACTAGTGGTGACAAAAAAGTGCATGTTATGAAAACCAAAGTAAGGATATAATGTCTTGAGAAAGTAATACTCACATCATTGAATGTCTGACAGTTTTGAAAGATAAGCTTGCAGTCCCTGAGGAACTCTGTGATACTTGAGTAATGCTGGAAGTGTTGGGGCTGGAGTTTGGCTCGCATGGTTGACAGATCCATGGGGTTGGCTATGACCTTATAATAGTTGGGGACCTACACACACAAAATGCATAATTATGAGATCAATACAGCCAAAATATGGTCCAACAAATCAAAGTAAAAGGTATATTAAATTTCAGTTGAACAAACAAAAGTTTTCAGTGTAGTATTTTCCATTACTTGTTTGATCCAATAGGCCATGTTTAAATTCAAGATATTAAAATTCTAGCAGAATTCTCCAGAATAAAAAGTTCAAAATTGCATTAAAGCTCTTGAAAAAGGACCAGTACTAGACTAGTACAGTGAAATGACTAGCATTTTTACCAACATTTCCTTATTATTGGCGAAAGGTAAGAACGTTGTACATATGGTACATTATTTCACTTCTACCAATAAATGTATTTGGTATCCAGGTCACTGTTTGTACTATACATTAAGTACAATTTTAATAAAGCCTGACATTCAAGTCTGGATGTTTGGAAATAAAACATGGCCTTTTGCTATGATATTAAAGTAATCAAACAGTAAAAATAACTTATGACATACTAAAAAAAAAGGAATGCTGACAAGATACACCTTATGACCACTGATGGCAAATGGATTGCCAAGACAGGGAAAACACTACACTGACAACTGCTGTCCAAATAAAAAATGATGGGGAAAAATGACTGGGAGACAAGGTCCAAAATCTGGACACTCCCAGCTAATCTGGGAGAATTGGCAACCCTGCTTTTCATTCTTCATTATCAGGGGTGGATCCAGGAATTTGTTCAGGGAGGGGTGCAGCGCACATAGTTAACCCAGGGAGGGGTGCACCCCTTAGAATCAAAGTGAAAAAACATTATTTTGTATTGATTAAATCTTTGACGTAGGGGCACAAAGTTGAACCAGGGAGGGGTGCGCACCCCCTGCACCCATCCCCTGGATCCACCACTGATTATGACTGTTTAACTTTATAAGAGTAGACCAATTTAGAGTGTCTAAAGAGGAATAGACTGCCAAGTACTTACAGATTTACTGACTTTCTGTTGAAATGGTATACTATCAGCATGACAAAAGAGCTCCAGTAACATCTTCTCGCATATCTGAAGACAAACATCTCAAAAGATTATTATTTTAATCCTTTCTTTTTTAATAACTGATTAAAAAAATATAATCATGGTTCATTTTTTGCCATTTGCACACTTTCAAGCTGATCTTAGAAACAAATTTAGCCAATGAGAATTGAGAAAATTGGCAAAACTGAGACATTCCGTACTTTTTAAGCAAAAGTGAGTCGTTTCAATACATGTTGGTTTTGATGCGCAGTATAGACAATGGAAACTGAAATGTATTGAAACAACACTAATTATCTATCCAGATTTATACATTCATTTATATTATCATTTACTCCTCATATATCCATAAGATTTTATTTAAAAAAAATCACCTTCACTTGTAAATCAGATGACTGTATTTTTATTCCAGTAAAGTCAGCCAATTGATAAAAGTTTATCATTATTATTATTATCATTATTATTATTATTATTTTACAAGACTCAATACCTTTCTTTCCCAGTCCATTAGTCCTGATAAAGATGTTCGTCGTTTGTTTGGACCTTGTACTAATGAGGTTGCTGACTCAGCTTTTAATGAAAAAAATAAAAATAAACAAATAAAAACAAACCCAGTTATTCACATACACGATCAGATGATGAGCAATAGTCTTTTTGTGAGCTCTATCAACATGATGCATTGTGGTCTAGCTTGGGTACAAACAACACCATATAAGGCCATGTTGAATAAAAGATGTTTGTAGCCAAGCTAGACCACAATGCACCATATACGCTATCTAAGAAAAGTCTATAGAAGAGTTAATTAATATGAATTATTTATCATAAAGGACTTTTTAAGGCCAAAGGTTTGAGAGTCTACATTGTAATCATCATAGGTGGTAGCTTGCGTAGCCTGCATAGCGGCCCTTCCCTTCCCTTTGGGCAGCTACGCAGGCTATATAGGAGGGGAAAATACAGGTTGATGAGAAATCAGTAAAATCTAACAATTTCAAAGCCATCAACTCATTCACAAGTTTAATGTCTTTTGTGACCTTTGAACAGGTTTGAAATAACATTTGAGAAGAAAATCCAATCCTCCATCATACACAAACCAATTCCTCTGAATTTAGGGCATCAGCTAATTAAAGTGAATAGGAATAAATTATTTACCTTGTAATGTTTTGGCATCTAACTGGAGACATAGACCACAGCTCCAACTATCACTAAAAAAATACAGAACAAAAAATTATCATTTTTAAAGTATTTTAAATTAATTTTTTACCTCATTCGGATTCCCATCTCTGCTTCAAATACAAAACCCACTAACATTACTATACTCATCTTCATCTTTGTCACTAAATTCACCACCAACAGGAATTAAAATAATAGCTGGATATCGGACAATATCCACCCAGAATTGGAACTTGTCCGGTCAAACCAGCCTTGCTGGTAAATTTGATCAGTTAAACTAATTTGGATGGTAGTCATGACCGGCGACTTATGGGCCATTATTTTAAGCCCTGCATCATAATCACCAAATCTACCATCCATCACCACTATCATTATTTGATTATCATTACTATAATTTTCGTGATCAAGATCTCCACCATACCACCATATGATTTATCATCATTTTGACAACCAAACCACTAATGACCACCACCACCACCATCATCATTATCAACATTAAAGTGCTTATAAGCCTTTACACAATATTTTCAGAATTGATTCTTTAAAATAGTGAATAGTTGATTGAGAAAATAATTCGTCAAATGTCGGGTCTTTAACATATGAAGGTTTATATTCTCAATATATTAATGACTATGACGTAACATAAGGGATCATTTAATATACAACACTACACTCATTCTGGAATACAGTATTTTAAAAGCATCCCCCTTTTACTAGTGACTCACGTAAAGGTTCTTACAAATTTGTTTTCAAAAAATGTCCAGCGTTCAATATTAAATTTTGCACCATTTAACTCAAATCCCTAATGTTATGTCATAGTATCTACTATCCACTATCTAAAGAATCAATTTTGAAAATATTGTGCAAAGGCTTATAAGCACTTTAATAACGTCATCATCACCATCATCATCATCATCACTACCATCATCATCAAGATCACCATCATCATCATCCCTTTACCGAATCATTAATTAGGACGAGAGCAGACTTTTTCATATAATATTGTAAAAAGCTTGCAGCATGAACTTTTCCCCGCAGCATGAGCTTGCTCATGACACTGCCAGGCAGGAATATGCCAGTCCAATCACATTGCACATTAAAAATATCTGTCAATCAAAATTCTAGAGAACATCAAATTAAAGGCAAGCATAGGGCAGATAATTTTTTCACAGTCTAATAAAAAAATGCTCTATCACCATAAAATGAATAGACCATTAATTTCAAATTAGTCAAAAACTGCTGTGTTCCTCTATCACAGACTTGTTTATTTTCACAGGGTTAGTCTTATTTCAGTATCTAAATATTCACAAATAGCAATGGTAAAGTAAAGAATGCACAACTTCAACAATACAAACACTTTGAAATTCCACTGACCCTCACTTGAATGTAGGAATATTCAAAGTAATAGGTCTTTTGCAGCAACAGGTCACATGACCCTACCAGTCGTAAAAAGAGACATTGTATCAAGATTAACACCAGAAATCGAAAGAGCACCTCAATATTAGTAAGAAAACAAAGTTTCAGCTTATAACATGTAACACAGGAAAAATGGTTTTGAATACAAAATCAAATATTCTATAAGGATCTATGCCATCGCTACCATGCCATCCAGCACATTTTCCCATACAAATCCTTATAAAATATTCAATTTTATATTCCATGCCATTTCTCCTATAGTCGAAAGTATTGGCTATAAGCTTTTCTTTGTTACTAATATTGAGGTGCTCTTTCGATTTTTGGTGTTCATTTTGACACAACATCTCTTTATATGGGGGGTAGGGTCACGTGACCTGTTGTTGCAAAAGGCCTATTCTGTACAAAGTCAAAGTTAACCCTGTAGAACAGAGAATTTGAAACTGGAGTGTTACCATCACCGTTATCAACTGTTTCCTCACCTTGGTGTCTGTGTGACAGCAGGTACGTGACACTGCAGATGAAACACACGTGGACAGGTGTCACAACACAACAATTCTCCTCCATTACGACACACTGCACACCAGTCCTCATTGGTGCTTTCCTCATCTATTCCGCTCTCACCACTTGCTGCATCTTCTTGCTGCAGGTAGAAATTCAAAAATGGAAGCTTTAGTACAGGATGCCAGATATAACCCATACATGCCACATTTGATAACTTTCGGACCGTTCATTATTTAACTGGGGGAGGGGGATGGGTGAGAAATTGGAAAAGGCAAGTGGGACCGTTCATTATTTAACTGGGGGAGGGGGATGGGTGAGAAATTGGAAAAGGCACCCATTTTTTAAGGGGTCCCCAACAAAGAAAGTGATCTTTTTCAAGACCCCCCTTCAGTATCTTCAGACCTTCATCTGAAATTTCAAGTCCCCTCCCTTAAATCCATAAGAAAATTCCAGGGCCCCTCCTTTTGTACATGAAACATTTTCGAGGCCCCTCCTTTTCTCACCCAGCCCCCTCCCCCAGTAAATAATGAATGTTCCCTTGAAATTCAAACTTGACCATGAGGCTTTAGTTGTATGGTACTTAATGTATAGTACAAGCAGGTGGATCACCAAATACATTTATTGGTATGAATGAGATATTGTAACATTTATAATGTTCCTACTTTTTGGAAATATTAAGAAAATTTCAGTAGCCGGCTCACTACTCCACAATGTTATAATCAGACCTACAGTATTATATCTACTGAATGTTATAATCAGACCTACAGTATTATATCTACTGATACTTGTGAGGTTAACTGTGATTTTCACAAACATGTGAACTCTATGTCTGCGAGCTGCACACTTTGGTTTTTCACTGCCATATATCAAACCTAATCAGTCGGTACGTTTCATATTTTTGACGGGCGGCAGTGAAAAACCAAATTTAAGCGTGCAACTCAGAGACACAGAGTTTGCATCTTTAAGAAAATTGCAGTAATGCAATTAGAACATTATGATCTGGAAAGCCTCTCAGTATCCTGCTAGAATTTTAATAATCTAAAATGTGGATTAATCATCATCATCATCATCATTGCTTTTCACACCAGAAGGTGCATAAGGCCATCATTGCTGCCTCAGTAGCAGCACCCTGAACTATCGATTTAAAGTTATGTTGGTTTCTGTAACACTAATTTGGGTTGTATCGATATAAATTTTTTTTTTTGTTTCTGTAACACTGCACTTTTTACAGGGTGGAGTAGTTATCTCTGTGCCTAATCCACAACCTAGAGGACCAGGGACAAGACAATATTATGGGTGTTTTTCAATCCAAGTCCCGAATTTCACAGGAATGTTAACATTTGGGTCCCATGCAAGCATTTCGTTGTGGGTGGCAATATTTTGGAGCCCTTGTCAGCAAAGTGCATTGCATTATGATATTCTATAACCCACGTAACTGCTCAGATTTGGATCCAAAGCATTGTAATGTGGGTGCCAATTAATATTTAGCAAGCATTTGTCAACAAAAATGAAACGAGACCTGAAACGCATCAAAATACATTTTCAGTCTTATTTTGCATAAAAATGTGCATGATTTTTGTTGTTGAAGCAATCCCCTGATAGTAAATAGAATACTTTTCTTTTTCCCTTTGACATAGTTCTAGGAAGATCTGTGGTCATGGATCAAAACATTTATATTTTAAACCAGTTGATTTGGAATCTAGGCACACAATTCATTGTTTGTCACAGTGAAAATTTCCAAGTATTTAGTAAAAGAAATATTTTTTTTCTACCACCACCACCAACAAAATATGCTATTTCTAAGAAATTTGTTAAATCTTTCCAACTATGAGTTTTCTTTTCTTTTTTTTAAGTAATTTTTTTCAAGCCGAAACTTGGAACTAGGAAATGTTGATCTATGAACAAACTGTTTACTGTTTGGCTAATTAGTTTGGGCTGAGAGAAGTGAAATCACTTGGAAAACAAACAACAAATTTCGTCTTATAGTTAAAAAAATGAAAAAATTCTTTCCAAGATATTTTTATTCTCATTAATTTTGGGAAAATATATTCTTATGAAAATAACCGTGACATGGTTAATATGCTCACACTGTGAAACAGTGATTTCTTTTGCACTAAATACCTGTAGTAGAGTGCATACCATATATCTGTGAAAAAATTAGCTAACAAAATTGTACAAAATAAGTTTTGTAGGTTTATGATGGTTTACTGAGGTCTACTGAACTTACTAATTGGTGCAAATTTGTGCAATTTCTTACAAAGTTTTAAAGCACTCTACTCAATAGTTCCAGGCTTTTCATTAATACTTTTAAAATAATAGAAGATCATGGCAGTTTAAGCCAGAGAATCTGCTCAATTGACAAAGATTTCTCCAATCTCTGACACTTAATGAAAACCTTGGTTATATATGTATATATATATTTATTTATCAGACGTGCTATTCAGTATTAAATAGTACTTGTTTTATAGTACCTTTTCAGATATATTATCATAACTCTCAGACACTAAACAAACACTCTGTTACAAGTATTTTCTCTAGTTTTTACTTCATTTTACAATAAGATACTCACTCAATAACAGGTTTTTTTTTAAAGGTTAAGATATAGTGATGACCTTTCATTTAATCTTACTCATTACATTAGTTATTAATAAATGACAGTGTAAGATAAACAGGACAGGTGTGGACCACATGTAAAACCACAATTACACAATCATAAAGACATCCAAAGGTCAAATGCAAGCTTTTTTCTTTCATAACAGGAAAATTCTTCATGAAAGATCATTATTTTGAAGTCACATGTCAAGTGGTTTAACTAGAGTATTTAGGAAGTTTAATCACAGCTTAGGAACACTTTTGTCAAAATAAATGTCTATTGTTCAACTTTGTTTAGCTTTATAATAACAACATGGTTTTGACACTCTTATTTGATTTACTAGGTCCTTGATATGTTATGGATCATGACTTTTTGTAAGTGCAAACATTAAATCAAAGGCTGGGGTTGTAGTTTACTATACAAAACCTTTTTCCTGTAATGTAGTTTTTCAGTTTTAAATTGTAATGAAAAAGTCTGATTTCGATATGACAACCTTAAGACTTGTTTAGCAATAATAGAACTTGTAGGAGTTCTGATATTCAACTTCTGATAGCTTTGCTAAATACATAGACATCAATATTACTTTGTAACTGTTTTATGGTCCCTAGAGGCAAGTGGAAAGGATAAACTTTGCTATCTTAAAGCTGAAAATGTTAACAGCTACAATATAAAATAAGGGCTTTTTTGATTCATGGAGTTAAATGTATGAGAAATGATGAAAATGGAAAAATAAAATAGCAGTCCAAAAATGGAACTTGTTATATAACATTATTTTTTGTAGATTTTGATTCTCAATTAGTGTACTACTTTAAGAGATTATGCTAGAAGACCAAACTTATAATAAAGTTCATGCAAGTATTCTTGCTAGTACAAATGTTTTGCATCTCTCAATTCAAAAAGAAGTCTAGTTTTTGTAAGATTTTAAGATTGTTTGTTCATAAAATGCAAAATTTTTTGGTCCAATACGTAAGAACTCATTATTATAATTGGCCAATAATTAAGCAGTTAAGTTTAAACCAATATCCACCGTAACTGATATTATTCTTGTTTAAACATGTTATATTCACAAGAATTCACTTCATATCTTATCATTATTCGATAAAAAAGGATTGAAATGTAAATTAAATTTATTACAAGTTGATTTCAAGTTGGGAAACAGGAATTTCTTGTACAGCACAGTCAGATCTGTAGACATAATAAAACAGATAACTTCCTGTTACTGGAATAGATTGTATATTGTAGTTGTAAAAAATATCTGCGTTGATTAAATGACCATTTATTTGATTAAATATATATCGTCATTATATTAACGCAGGTGGAGCCCTGTTTTTACAACTACAATTTGTATGCTTGTGTGTACAAAACATATTTTAATTGTATAGAATATTATAGTTTTATTCAAAGTTTTTGTTGATTTTATTTAATAGGTTGGCATGAGCCTTTGATTTTAATTAATTTATCATTAGCTTTTGGAATCCTAGTTAATCAGTAATCCAGTGATCCTATTTATAATTTTTATATTTTATATTGTAATGGTCTAACGTTTGCTATAATTCAAGACGGCATTTAAAATGCAGAAAAACACATGGAATAAATTATAGTTTATGGTTTATTTCAAGTGTTTAAACTTACTGAGTTTATTTTTGTTATTTCATGTAAAGGGTCCTCGAAAACCTACTAGCAGCACATGTACAATTAGGTTTTAAAACTTTTTACACTCTATAGAAAGATATTTGGTTTAATAAAAAATATTCTACTTCCTATAGAAATACATATATAATATCTTTATTTCATTGATTAAGAACAAACCAATGTTACATTATTATGAGAGAAAAAAATATAATATATATATATAGTAAGTAAATGTAAATTACAATATGTGGATAAAAACAAGTTAAGAATATTAAAAAGCCAAACTTATACTTATAAAAAACTAATCTATTTAGGAAGCTATTTTAAAATCTTTCTGAATTTATTAAAGGCCTAAAAAAAGATGGTCTTCTAAACCGTAATGTTTCTGTTTTCTTCTTCCTTCATTTTTTTAACATTCTTTGATTCTTTGAACTTGCCAGGCTCTACGAGACTAACTGTGCATTCTATTATTTAACTAAAAACCTGAACTAAGTTAACTGAGTTAAATTTATCATTTTTAGACACCTGCCAAGTGTTTGGATGTGTTTTGATATGCTTAAGTAAATTTAAAGAAATCCTGATGAAACCCTTTTTCCAATGAATTTGATCTTCTCAAGGTATAAAATGGACATTTGTCCCAACTACATTATATTTGTATCTTCAACTTTTCTGACAGCTAGATAATCTTGTAAAAATCTGATTAGATTCTTTCACCAATGAATGTCTTTTTTTTCAGTGTGAAAAACATATTTTGTCCCATTCATGTATCTGCTCTTTTGAAAAAATTTTGGTCAAAGAATTTTTTTAATTTTTTTATTACAAATTGTTTAAAATTCTAACAACGAAATTGGTTTATTAGCTTCTTGAAAATGACTTCAATTTTTTATCAGGGTTAAAAGCAAAATTATGGTTCACATTAGTCAAAATAAAAAAGATTAGTAGGGAAGAAGGAAAACATGTACAATAAAATAACTCTTTTTCTAATGACAAAATAGGTTTATTGGCTTCTTGAAAATAACTCCATTTAAGCAACATCAAAACAGGGTTATATGCAAATAAAATGATACAAATTGCTTAAAAAAAAGAGATAAGTAGAAAGGAAATAACAATAAAAAAACTAGTCTTATTCTAACAAAAAACTTGGTTTATAAGGCTCAGGTCAAACGTCAAAACTTCACGAGTCAAACCTAAATTAAAACAATGGATAACTAGGCGGTCTTCTTTGATGATATTAGGTTTGGCTCATGTGAAGTTGGGCGTTTAATATGGGCCTTAGCTTCTTGAAACAAAATCCATTTTTAAAATCAAAACTGGGTTACATGCAACTAAAATGTTACACACTTAAAAGGAAAAAGATAGGTAAGAAGGAAGGAAAAGAATCTATATTTACTAAAGAAAAAAAGCGTAGTAACAATTACACAGGATATGATTATTGTATTACCATTAATTTCATAATTATACATCTTCTCATTAATCCCACATAAGAAACTGTCCAATTATTTTCTTAATTGGACAGGTCTTGTTAATATGGGATTAATTAGGCAGCAATATAATTAATAGGTAATGGGATTTCATGCTCCCCAATCAAGAAATAATTAGACTCGAAAAATTCCTCTGACTGCCAAATTGGACTCGGCATACGGCCCCATCCAATTTTGTCAGTCCTCGGAATTTTCCTCGTCCAATTATTTCTTAATTGGACAGCATGGAGTCCTATTACATATACATATTAAACAAACACAGCTGCTTTCATATTTTTTTGCAATATCCATTTTTATCATGGAATCAGCTCAACCAACAAAACCTAATTACTTCAAAAACATTCCATTTTCAATTTTTTATTCCTTCATGGGGATTTTAAGACAATTAGTGCTGATTGACTGAACAAAAGAAAGTGTGCAAAGGATTCTGGTAGTTGATATATTATGGATACGTCCTAGCTAATTCTTAATTTTTCAAACCTTTTTTACTTTGATTCTTTACGTGTTTTAAATAAGGCTCACTCTTGCTTTGAAAAGTACTCTTAGATGCTGATGATGATTCAGTAAAAGAATTATAAAAACATATAAGCTTATAATATTGTAGACCTGTAAATTCTACATGCTTACATACAATGTAAATAAGAGCTCTTACACCTTTGATATTAGAATTAAATATTTTCTAGAGTAAAACACCATTTAGATTTAGATATATTCATGAAAATATATAAAATATGTAGCTAAAAGGAAAATTACACACACATATTCTAGAGTGATGCTTGGCACAGATCAGCACCTGTTAATGCGGAAACAAAGAACTCCATCTGCTTGCATGTCATTTTATAAAAGATATCCTACAATGTTTAAATGGAAATGATTTTCTAATAATAAAATAATCGAGCATAAATTATTTGTTATTTCAGTAATGACAAAATTTATCATATTCTTGACAAAGAAACGCAAAATTAACATGTAATTAATATACAGATGTATTAAATATGCTACAAAATATGTTTAAAAAGGGAAGGGTTTTCTGCAAAGCAAGGAATAAATAATTTTCACCATATTTAAATCGAAGGGAAAATCAAAGTTCAATATCTAAAGCAACATGCCATATTCTACAGGTATTTTAGCAGCCTGGGGATGAAATTAAAGCAGAGGGGAAAATGGGTTATAATCAAATATGATATTTGATAGTTTTTCTACATAATGAGTTCTTTTAAATCTTCATAAATTAGAAGTATAATAAAAAATATCCAATTCTCTCTGTAACATGACTGCACCAGGCAGCGTAAATGTCATAGTTAACTTACAGTTGTAATAAATTATTCTATATACATAGATCTGTCTTTGGTTTGTCTTAATCAAAGCTTAACTATTAGCTTGGGCTGTTTTATCACAGCATGACAGTCACAACAGAGCCCTAAGCACTACATTAGGCAAAAGCTATTGAGCTACAATTTAGAAAAAATAAACAAGCTTCTTCACTCACATACCACACCAAGCCCAGGAATGAAACCTAGGACAAATTGGTGAGATGTGACGATTTACCAGCCCACACCACCTGTACTCTCCTTAACAGGCCTTTTCTTGAATTTGCTTAAGTGACCCTGAAACAATGGCCCCATGTTGAGGTTGAACTTTATGTGTTCAATCATTTACTGTATTTTATCAAGAACAAACTCGACTTGAAGTCATTGTTTAGTGGCCACTCAAGCAAAGTCGGGAAAAGTCTAATAAAATTTTCGACAGACAAGGTTAATCGAGAATGATGTATATATACTGGAGTCAACGATTATTTCAAATTTCCCTTGCACATAGTCAACATTAACACTTTTCTCTGTTGAGGGATACCAGTACTTATTTCTTAGTCTCCCAAACAATCAATATTTTTGGTCTCGCAAACTTTTTTTTTTGCATGCTTATCATGCTATATGACAATATACACCACACCTACAGTATCCCACACCTGACAAAAATTAAAAATATTGACTGGAATATTTCTATTCTGAATACCTTCAATTTAGCTATCTTTTTGATGATGTCTTGAAATTTGGTAAGCTTTCTTTAGATCAATAATGACTAATAAACATGCAAACATGTTTGATACCAGAACATAATACAATGACATAGGATAAGTCTTACTGACTTATTTCATAAGATAAATATAGCTGAAAAATTCTTGTAATTAAAAACATACCTGTTTCTTGATACCAGTACAGCTAGAGTATTCCCCTACCGAGTCTTGTCTCTCCTGTTTTATTCTTATCTGCGATGGGCTTGTCTGCAAACCAGATGAGCTATGACTTCTCTTCATCAAAGGTGATCTTCTGATGTACGAGTTTTTCAGACTTCTTACATTGGTGATCATGCCTCCAAAACCATTTTGACTTTGAGGTGAAAAACTCCGAATATCCATGCCAGTACTACCACCTGTTGAGGACTGAGGCGGAGATCCACCTAAGTAGTGATGCAAAGGTTTCGTCTTGTTATAATCAACAGTGCTCATATGGTCTCTACTGCTCTGATTGGTTAAAGGACTTGTATATTTCATTTGACTTTGGAGTCCTAGTTGTTCTTTGGGTAACAGATTGGGTGAACCAACATGGCTGAGCTTCGGGCTATTTGATGCTGTCATGGCAACCTTGTTATTAACCTGGTATATACCTCCGTTTGAAGGGTATTTAGCCCCAACATTACTACTCGAACTGGAAATTTGATTCAGTTGTCCATTTGCCATCTTTACTGTTATGTTGTTGACGACAGTGCTAGTAGCGGTAGACAGCAAGCGCTTGTTGAGTGTAGACAAGACCTCATAAGGGTTCACACGATTGGTATTTGATGTGTCCTGTACAGCTGATGTTCTAACCTGTTGGATCCCGCTGGTACTAGCTACAGGCCTGAAACCTGATTCAAGTCTCACTGATGGGCTACCTGTTGTCCCTGTCTTGTCTCCAGGAGTAATAACTGAACCTATTTTTCCAATAAACGATGCCATTTTATCAGCATCCATTGAAAACTTCAAATCACTATGTGCCACAGGGTTAACCTTGTATTTTAAACTCAACAGGTTATGGATTCTTGAACTTAGTTGCTTTTTACTATAAAGTAAGGTCATATCACTGCTAGATTTTAAAACATGCCTCGTAAAACCGTAGTTATGTTGAAGAATCTTTTGCATCAAGCGCAAATCTTTATTCTGCTTGGCTAACAGTTTGTGTTTAAAGTGAACAAGTGCTTTCAGCTCCGTAATCAGAACACTCTCCCTTTGTTTCACAGCTTTTATCAATGTCTCACAAGCTTTGTGGATCTCTGTAGTGATTACTTCTTCTCTTTCTTGTAGCCCCCTTGCAGCCTTCTCGATATCTTTGATAGATTCGGTTAATGGTTGAGCTTGTTCATATAGACGATTAAGCTGTGCCCTTAGATATTCTCGGTAGGAACACGCCGATTCTTTTACGAATTGATATTTGTGATCCTTATGCTCGAGAAGTTGACAGTCTCTACAGGTTAGCTTCTCACAATTACCACAGAATAATTTCAACGGTTCGTGAGGATGAGTAGTGCAAAAAATGGGCCGTTGATCTTCGGAAGTAGAGTTGGCATTTGCTCTATACTCTTCCATCGTTTGTATCGTATGATCTTTCGTTACTCTAACTCTTTGATGGGCTTGTACACACGCATCACACAGCCAGTCTGTGCAGTCTAAACAGTAGGAAGTTGCCGGGCTTTTGTCTTCACATGAAGTACAAACTCGTTCGTTGTTTTCTTTTTTACGAGAGATTTTACTCAATGATTCCAACATAAACTGGTTATCGAGAAATCCGGTAATACCTTTTTGTGGAACCAAAAATTCTTGCCCACAGGTAGGGCATTTTAGCCTGGAAAGCCCTTGAGATCCAGTATTGGCCGTCGGGTTTTGTTTTTGATCCTGTAGTTGCTGTTTATACCGTTCTTCTAAGCAAGTAAGACAAAAACTATGAAGACAAGGCAAAAGCTTTGGATTAGACTCCACCGAAGCTTTACGGCAAACACCACATATCATAAACAGCGTCTCTTCGTCTGTATCTTCAGGAGTCACACTCGAGCCTCCTTCGGCCATTTTGGGCTGATATCAAAGGTTCCCGGGTTTAAAAAAAACCGAATTTAAAAACCACTGTACGCTACAGTTTACCATTTCAAAATGGCGGCCGCATGTTGGGATTCTTCCATTGACATGGTGGCCACGTGACGTAATGGCTGCTCATGAATATTCATAAGGATCAACCCGCGCGCTTTTTCATCGCACTTCCATCTGTCCATTGGACCATTAAAAATATCTTATAGCTTTTTTCAGTTGACCTCATTTTACCTCATGCCCTGAAATTCCCCTCCATTGACGTCAGAAAAGTTATTCTTGAAGTGTTTTTTTTTATTTATTTATTTCATAAACATGTCATGATTTATCAAATATGATGATCGACTGAGAAATATTCTCATCAAAGATCTTTGTTTCCTGGGCGGGATTACGTTCTAGCACATGATTGTAGTTGCTACTCAAAATCTGCTGAAGCCGGTTTGTTGTTGTTTCAAGCCGCTTAGACCATCTTTATCGATTTCGATTCTCTTAAACGAGCGGAAGAATTGAAATATAAAACCCTTGGCTATAAATACAAAACAAGTTTAATCAAAAATCTTGCTCAGAAATATATTTTTCTTCGAGGTGTCTTTAGTGTTTTTTTGAAGGAAGTTATTTCGCGATTTACAATAAAAACACGTAGTGAATACTAAAATGTTTTCCAACGCGGTGTAGGGCTATCTATAGTTAATGAAGGTTGCAACGTCAGTTGATGGCATTATTCATGCATGCCGGCATCAGAATAAAAAGACCTGCAATAAGGGGCAATATATATTATGATTAGCTGTAAGGGTTGCTTAAGGAAGTAAATGCAATAGCACCTGTATCATTAAACATGATGTTCAAGGACTAAAAACGTCACATCATGAACAGTTGCTATGACATGTTGCGTGTTTCGAAACTGGCTCGTAGTTGAGTTGCCAGGTGAACCAGCGCTTTCGGAAGTCACGACTGAATCAGCCCTAGGGCCAAGAATAGGATGTTGAACCAGAAGGAGGAGCTATAACCAAAGACCATCCACAAAGGCCTGAAACTCATACCACATGAAAAGATTGAGTTTCTATACTATTATATTATCTTGTTATTCATCCGCTTCTTCTATTTTCTTCAATTTTTTTGGGGGGGTTCGTTAACGTTCTTTGAGTTAATTTCACTTCTTTCTTTCTTTATCGCTTTGATGATAAAACTAGTCTAGTCGTTCTAGCGCTTTCGCACTAATTGGTGATACTTTTCACTCATTCAGACTACTACAATCAATGTTCTATACACGCAACGCTCAACCCAAAACTTATCTTAACGGGACGACAATGGATTCATCACATGTCTCGCCTTTCTTGATACACATCATCAAAGGTGCTGCCACGATTTGATATCTAAACACATTGTTTTCCTTTCCGTTCTTTCATTCTTTCAATTGTCCACGCGCCCTTTTTAATCCCTTTTTTTTCTCATTTTCTTCTGAAGTATATTTTTCAGCAACATTTTCCCCTTTCATGGCTCAGTTGGCATCCATTCATTCATCTATTAATTCCCGTCCATCCAACCATCCTTCCTACTCTCCTTCTCACACTAATTCATAATTCATGAGGTCAATGATGACCAAGGGTGACTTTGCATTGTAGTCACGTGCACGCACCTTGATACTTGATCAAAAACGGGATCAAGACACTGATCAAAACACTAACCCCTTTTTTGTCTAACGAGATTCAAGAACAAATGAATTATAATGAGCTTGATCGAAGTCAGTTCAAAAACTCGTGCTTCGTGCTTGATCAGGGCATCCAAACACCTCGAAACAATAAAAGCACTCTGTCTAACGCCTTCGTGCTTTCATCTGTTTCTCGGTGTTTGGATGCCCTGATCAAACACTCGCACTCGTTTTTGATCTATTACATCCTTCCATTTATTTTGTCAACCACTCCTTTTCTCCCTCTCTCTTGTATTCACTTCATTCATTTGTTTATAGATTTGTTATAATACCGTCATCCAATCATATCATTTTGTGCTGATGCTGGAGTCTTTATTTGCTCAATCATGGACTTTTGCGGTATTATTTTGAGTCGTTGATAACTACAACTACCAGAATCCCTTGCACACTTTCTTTTGTTCTGTTAATTAGCACCAATTGTCTTACTATCCTCATGGGGAAATACAAACCATCACGCAACAAATAGCCTATTTATCTCAGATATTCACATCCTAAAGAGTCAGGGGGGGATCCCAAACGCGGTTGATTCGTGACTGACACGTCTTTTTCGCTACATAATAGTAATAATAACAATAATAATAATTTAAATTTAATAATAATATAATAACAATATGATAATATTCGACCATCAATTTACGCTACATATAATACAATAGCCACATCACAAAATAATCTGAACGTGTCCAATATGAATATATATATATATATATATATATATATATATATATACATATAAACGAGTTGACACTGACTGGGGAAAAGACTTTATTTCAGTACGTTAACTTTTTGGCTATGATACTTCGACGTTTATAGCAAGGATGAAATAAAAGGCAGAACACTAAACACTAAACATTAATTTATTCGCATCAGCGAGTTAGCCCTATCGTGAATATCTTCTAGGATCGAATTAGCAGAATGGATGTTATAAAGGGCAGCTAAGGACTCACTCATATGTGTCACAAATGATCACTGATCAGCAACAAGGCAATAGGTACCTGTTGGGATATGACATGGGCCAACAGGTACTAGACAAGACTGGCCGGTCGATGATCAAGGGCATATAGTAAAATCACTTATCAACGAGTTATTATGAAAACACTAGTAATGATATGTTAATCGTGTTTAAAACACGTTCAAACTTGCCAACGTGGAATCGAAATTAAACTAAAACACTTAATCATAATGTAACAGTTTTGGAATAAGAAACTGGTCACCGTTGTGGCTTCGACTGACCTCAGCTTAATCCCAAATATAAACTTACTGAAAAGAGCAAATGATTGGGTAGACGTTGGCAACTGTCTCGTGGCATCCCTGATTGCTGCCATAGAGACGTTGTCAATATTTAATCTTTCGCGTTGCTCGTGTTTATACTTGTAGGAATATCATCAAGCCAACCACCTGACACAAGCCAATGTTTGACTTGTCAGTTGTGGCTCTAATGCATTTATATGTCGAGTATATGAAGTATGGGGACACTCAAATGGTTTAATTATATACTAATTGAACGAATATAGAACAGTTTCCGTGTTTGATACTCTGATCAAAACACGAGGGATGCTGAAAGAAGCGTAGGAAACCACTTGTGAAGCGTAGGAAACCACTACGCGAGAACAAGTGTTCTCTCAATATCCCAAGTGTTTTGAACAAAGTATTAAACACGGGAAACTGTTTAAAATTTTACCATTAAATAACAAGCGCACGATCAATTCAGAGCGCGCGTGCGGAAAAAATGGTAGACATGAGCTTGTTTGACGTCATACTCTCATCGAACATGTTTTTTTTGACCAATCAGAGTTCCCGTTATATCTAAATTATTTTCTAAAGTGAGATATTACTTAGTCTAATTATACAGCTTCTCATTAATCCCATATAGGTAACTGTCCAATTATTTTCTTAATTGGACAGGTCTTGTTGATATGGTATTAATTAGGCAGCTATATAGTTAATAGGTAATGGGATTTCATGCTCTCCAATCAAGAAATAATTAGAATCGAAAAATTCCTCTGACTGCCAAATTGGACTCGGCCTACGGCCTCATCCAATTTTGTCAGTCCTCGGAATTTTCCTCGTCCAATTATTTCTTAATTGGACAGCATGGAGTCCTATTACGTATACTAATCAAGAATCCAATGGACGCTTGACCGATGTCTTATGTTTAATTCTTTAGACTTGTCTATGTTTGCTAAACGTTCAGCCGTTTCAGTTCGAATGTACAAACTCCTCCACATTTAGGCCATACTATGACCCTAGCTAGCTGGTTCTGTGATTTCGTTACGTTTTCCATAATCAGTGGTGTTTTCCTGATGCAGGGGATTAGCCCACAGCCCAACTCCAAGCCTGTAAGGCCCGTGGATCACTCATCAATAATATAAACCCTAGACATAAATATTTGATTTTTTCGTCGTATATCAAGTTGTTGGTTGTTACCCGTGGATCAAGATCAGCTCAGTGCAATTTGTGTGTGTTCCAGTCAATTTCAAAATGTTTGTATCTTGAAGTTGTGCATTCTTTATTTTACCGTTGGTATTTGTGAATATTTAGACACTGATATCTGCCATCAACTGGGGGGAAAAGTGGTACTTTCTGAATGCAAAAAAAAAAAAAAAAAAAAAAAAAAAATGCAGCTAGGGATTTTAGCTAAATGAAGTGAATTAGAAACCCTTTATTATTTAAGATGCTGTTGTTTTTTCAATTCCAACATTTTGAAGGATCTCGGCTACATGTGACACAATGAGCTATTTCGAGGCCCCACTTTTCAGTTTCGCTAAAATTACAAGGCCTCCATTATCTCACCTACAAACCCTCTCAAAGATACAGCAATAAGGAAATTAAGGAAATAATTATTTCTGTTGGTAAAAACTACTTCAGACAAGTGTAAAAGCACAGTAGGATACAAGCCAGAACAATTCTTATTCCAAATCTACTTAAGCAATATGTGGAAAGTCAAACTTGATTTAAAAATAAAACGTAGTTAGAATTAACGCACAATTTAAACCACTTAACCTAGTACGTTATTTCAAGCGATGTTCCATGGGATATTAACTGACACCCTACCCTTGTACCATGGGATAACACAGATACTCTACTCTTGTACCATGGGATAACACAGATACTCTACTCTTGTATCATGGGATAACACAGATACTCTACTCTTGTACCATGGGATAACACAGATACTCTACTCTTGTACCATGGGATAACACAGATACTCTACTCTTGTACCATGGAATAACACAGATACTCTACTCTTGTACCATGGGATAACACAGATACTCTACTCTTGTACCATGGGATAACACAGATACTCTACTCTTGTACCATGGGATAACACTGACACCCTACTCTTGTACCATGGGATAACACTGACACCCTACTCTTGTACCATGGGATAACACTGACACCCTACTCTTGTACCATGGGATAACACAGACACCCTACTCTTGTACCATGGGATAACACAGACACCCTACTCTTGTACCATGATATAACACAAAGACCCTATTCTTGTACCATGGGATAACACAGACACCCTACTCTTGTACCATGATATAACACAAAGACCCTACTCTTGTACCATGGGATAACACAGACACCCTACTCTTGTACCATGATATAACACAAAGACCCTACTCTTGTACCATGGGATAACACAGACACCCTACTCTTGTACCATGATATAACACAAAGACCCTACTCTTGTACCATGGGATAACACAGACACCCTACTCTTGTACCATGATATAACACAAAGACCCTACTCTTGTACCATGGGATAACACAGACACCCTACTCTTGTTCCATGATATAACACAAAGACCCTACTCTTGTACCATGGGATAACACAGACACCCTACTCTTGTACCATGATATAACACAAAGACCCTACTCTTGTACCATGGGATAACACAGACACCCTACTCTTGTACCATGGGATAACACAGACACCTTACTCTTGTACCATGGAATAACACAGACACCCTACTCTTGAACCATGGGATAACACTGACACCATACTCTTGTACCATTGGATAACACAGACACCCTACTCTTGTACCATGATATAACACAAAGACCCTACTCTTGTACCGTGGGATAACACAGATACCCTACTCTTGTACCATGCGATAATACAGACACCCTACTCTTGTACCATGGGATAACACAGACACTGTACACTTGTACCATGGGATAACACAGAAACCCTACTCTTGTACCATGGGGTAACACTGACACCCTACTCTTGTACCAACGGGATTACACAGAAACCCTACTCTTGTACCATGCGATAACACAAAGACCCTACTCTTGTACCATGGGATAACACAGACACACTACTCTTGTACCATGATATAACACAAAGACCCTACTCTTGTACCATGGGATAACACAGACACCCTACTCTTGTACCATGGGATAACACAGACACCTTACTCTTGTACCATGGAATAACACAGACACCCTACTCTTGAACCATGGGATAACACTGACACCATACTCTTGTACCATTGGATAACACAGACACCCTACTCTTGTACCATGATATAACACAAAGACCCTACTCTTGTACCGTGGGATAACACAGATACCCTACTCTTGTACCATGCGATAATACAGACACCCTACTCTAGTACCATGGGATAACACAGACACTGTACACTTGTACCATGGGATAACACAGAAACCCTACTCTTGTACCATGGGGTAACACTGGCACCCTACTCTTGTACCAACGGGATTACACAGAAACCCTACTCTTGTACCATGGGATAACACTGACACCCTACTCTTGTACCATGGGGTAGCACTGACACCCTACTCTTGTACTATAGGATAACACAGACACCCTACTCTTGTACCATGATATAACACAAAGACCCTACTCTTGTACCGTGGGATAACACAGATACCCTACTCTTTTACCATGGGATAACACAGACACCCTACTCTTGTACCAGGGGATAACACAGACACCCTACTCTCGTACCTGATATGGGATAACACAGACACTCTACTCTTGTACCATGGGATAACACAGACACTCTACTCTTGTACCATGGGATAACACAGACACCCTGCTCTTGTACCATGGGATAACACAGACACCCTACTCATGAAACAATGGGATAACACAGACACCTTACTCTTGTACTATGGGATAACACAGATACCCTACTCTTGTACCATGGGATAACACAGACACCTTACTCTTGTACCATTGTATAACACTGACATCCTACTATTGTAACATGGGATAACACAGAAACCCTACTCTTGTACCATGGGATAACACAGAAACCCTACTCTTGTACCATGGGATAACAATTGTATGATTATATCCTATTCATACATCGAATAAATTCGAAATACGTAAGAACCCCTGAGTCAAGTTGTCAGCTATCCAGATCTAGTCCTGCTCTAACTCCAACTAGAGCGCTTGCAGTAAAACCATGAAAAAAACAAAACAAAAACAAACAAAACAAAACAAAGTTGATACTGACAAATAGTAGCTATTTAGTTAGTAATAGTTGCTATCACTCAACCAGAACATTCATTACACAAAGACAAATGCACAAGAGACCATTTGTGTTTTTGTGCAAAGAATGTTCTGGTTGAGTGATACGAATTATCAGTTGTGCAGGGGTGGTAATATAGATGACTAGTCACCCCCTTTTTGCTCACATTTCTCAGTACATCGTTAGTAACAGTCACCCCCCTTTTCCTCGAATTCCCGGTAAAACATTTGTAATAGTCACCCCCTTCTAAAATTCCTGGATCCGCCCTCGTTAAGCCTCCTTTACGCTAGTTATTTTCTCTGTTTTATCCTCATGAATTAGGAATGAGTTTGAGGGTAAATACCAATGACAAATACCAACGGTAAAGCAAAAGAATGAAAAACTCAAACAACACGAACATGTTGGACTTCATTGGAACATGAATATTCTGATAAAATCGAGGCGAGAAGAGAAAAGAAGACCTAAAATAGCATCCCTGATGGTCGAGAGACAGGAGGTTCTTCACGAATCTGCAACATGTGTTCCTATTGGAGGGCACACATGTGTAGAACAATAGAAAACAATGACCTTTCCCCAACCCCGCCCCTAAACCTAACCAATCACAGGGGACGTTGCAAATTTGGGAAGCCTAACCCTGAGAGACTCAGGAGAGAAGAAAGAGCTGCACTGAAACTCCATACTGCTGAGTTTTAACCCTACTTGGGTGATGCTATTCCCCGGGCGTGGAATAAGTCCAAAACATCTTATTACCATATAATACACAGGGCACCCATGTAGTAATAAACCAATCAATCAATACTTTATTCACATCAAAATTAAAATTAAATCAATTTACAATATATTAAAAAAAGAAAGGTTTGATGGTGCTGAGGAACAAGTAAGGAAAAGTCTTTACAAAACTACCTGTTGTTCTTTACAACACTAAAATCCCTATAGACATAAAAGATACTTGACTGTAAGGCCCCGTCCACACAATGCCGGATAAATTTGAATCCGAATTTTCAAACCGAAACTGAAAAAAACGTTTTCCGACCACACTAATACGGCTAGCCGGCATTTTCAAATTGTTCCACTCTGGAGACCGTATTCGAAAAAATTCATTTTCGGTGAATCGCCCGGACTAGTGTGGACGGTAGGACTAACCGAATAAATAAAAATTCGGATTCAAATTTATCCGGCATAGTGTGGACGGGGCCTAACATAAAAGCTGCTTTGGTTATAGTTTTTCTAATAGAAATAGGAAAATAAACTCAATATCAAGTGAAACTGATTTCTAACGTATGTACACATAAGAAAAATGCTCTAGCTTCCCAAAAGACTAATGTCAAACGTCGAATTCACATGAGCCGAACTTAATGACATCAAAGAAAACCGCCTTGTTTTCCATTTTAAAAATTAGGTGCGGGCTCTTATGCAGTTCTACGTTTGTCCTGAGCCAAAGAGAACAATCAGATACATTATTCAAGAGAGAGAGAGAGAGAAAAAAATTTTTCTAAGTACATCATTCAGTATTTACAAATTTTGCAGTATTTTTGAGACAATGCGTTCGTAATCGGAAACACATCCAAGTTCGTAGTTCGAGTGCGAATATTAAAAACGCAAAATAATCTATTAACTAAATAGTACTAAATAGTTAGAGTGACCTTAGACTGCTTGGCCCACGATAGAAAAATGTATATAAACTGTACGTGACTAACAGACAAAAAAAAGGACAAAAAAGACAAAAGCAAACAATCGAATATAATAGCGTTAAATGTACTATATATTCTAGTTACTATAGTTCATAGAGCAAGTAAAATCTATTTGAATACAAACAATAAACCTTTAAAAATAACTATTAATTAAGTGCTGCACAGACTAATAATTCTAAAACAATGAGTTTGCCTAATGGTCGTGGGTCGTGGGTCGTGGGTACGAAGTCGTGGGTCGTGGGTACGAAGTCGTGGGTCGTGGGTACAAAGTCGTGGGTCGTGGGTACGAAGTCGTGGGTTCCAATTTTTTTCCAAATTTATCATTTATAACTTTAAATTTATCACTATACTTCCAAAACGAAATCGTGTGGCTTTGTTCCTATAAATTCGGTGTAATTGTGGGTTGTGCAAGGTAGTCTGTGTCTGATTTGCGTGACAGTGTTATAAAAATACACCAAAATTGGTGGCCTGGAAAACCTTTTAGCACTTTCTTACATTTCATTTATATTGGCCTTGCTGTTCAAACATAAATTTGGCGGAAAAAAAGAAAAAGAAAAAGAAAAAAACAACAACAACTAGTCTTCTACCTTGTCTCGCTTTAACGAGGAGTCTTCAATGGACTTTATCAAGATGTTACCTAGAAACTGGAGCGACAAGCCGCTGCAAACGTGTGAAGTTGATGGACAGCAAATTCGCGTTTTCGGCATCGCGTTTCTCCTCGTTCTATGTTTTTTGTCGTTGCGAGAAAGCTTGTTTCACTATTTCTTAGTAGTTTTCTGTGTTAGTATGGAAATCCTGAGTAAACGACTCGAAAGTGCCGGGTTTACCGTTACCTACGACTCCAAGGTTGATAGGGACTGCTTTTATGCAGCGGCAGTGTATCAGTTGGGCTTAAATACCAAGAAGGTCAAAGAAGTTATATTTAGTAACTTAGAGAAGAACCGATTTGATGTAAGTATAATCAAAACGATGTTTTATTCTTGATTTTGCGGGTCCATACCTAAATTATAAGGAAAGTAGAAATTCCAATAGAGTCAGCTCTCTAAAAATCATGTCCACCAACTACATGGAATGAATAATCGCCGGTTTAGGAGATTCCAACACGTGTCTCCATCTTCATCTTCATCACCAGTCTCAAACCTTTTATTCAGTTTTATTGGAACCAAATTTTAATTTCATGTCTTAATGTATACGAGAGATCTAGTATCTTTTCGTATTGGGTGCGACTGGAAAGAGCCTAGCTATGCCATAGATTGAAATATTTTACTCTGCATTGCTCACGCTGTGTGGACACTACAAAAACCTTTTTGAATTTCGAATCATTCTCAACACACTTCTAATTCGATCGCTTTTCACATAGTCTATTTTTGCTTCTAATTGTTGGTGTAAAGTTTATGGAAATATCTGATAAGATGCTCCTTTCGTTTTCTATTATCAAGCCAAAACTCAAAATATTTGCTTTTAACAACTACCAATGACAAACAAGAGGTCAAGATTTGCGTGACTAGCTAATTTTGAGGACAGCAAGGTTTGGGGATTTTATGTAGACGTTACCGGTTAATCCTGGTTCAGAGCTTGGTTTGCCTTTTCAAAAAAAGGAAAAACCCTGAGTTATAACGCGGGGAGCTTGCGCAGTTTTGAGAACCACCTTACTGAGAACCACTTTGCATAGTAGAGTCGATATTTAAACCCATAAAAAAACCTATAAACTAATAATAGAGACAAAAAGCTATAAGCTTTACTTTAATACTTCGAGTCGAGTTCGCGAATTTACAGGAAGAAAGCTACACAATCTCGTTTTAGAAGAATAGTGAAGAAATGATAAATTTGGAAAGTTGGAAAAAAAATGGAACCCACGACTTCGAACCCACGACCCACGACTTCGTACCCACGACCCACGACTTTGTACCCACGACCCACGACCCACGACCATTAGGCAGACTTTAAAACGATAATAGAAAACAAAGGTTCTTACGCAGTTTAGTAGTATTTAGCTCCATTGTTTTTTTATTGTTTTAGTCAGTAATTGGTACTGATTATCAGGGCATTTCTTGCTGTGAGTCTTTACATAGTTTTACTTCATCGATTTCCAAATTGAAAACCCTTTACTATACACTGCATGATTAAAACTATTTTGATCGTTAAGAATGTGTATTTATATTAAAAACAACGCATTAACTTCTTGAAATTTAAGACAAAAAATAGTAAATATATATATTTATACAAAAAGAGAATACTTGGCTATGATAGGCAAAACAGCCGGTTTGTTTTATAAAAGACCTTTTATATAATTTACAGCGAAGACTCGAGCTGCAAATCAGTATACAACCTCTCTGTATTCATACAAAAAAAAAAAAAAAAAGACGTATTGGCTACGAAAAGGCATTATACAAAGCATGTTGGTTTATCCAGGTTTTAGCTTCAAAAAATATCTTCTTATATTTTACCTCGAAAATTCTAGGCAACTAGTCGCAGTGCTCGGAAACATCCAGTAGTGCAATCAGGAGAATTTTCATTTTGCAAACAGCAAAGAGCTTGAAGTCTAATATAATCCAAATATTCGCATGTAGCTGTCAATAATCTTTAAATCCTTCTTCGTCTTTTATGATATATTTTTCTTCACTAGTAGTGAATCGAGCAATTATCCTCGCCGGCATGGTCGCTAAAGGAAGGTGCATTTGATTTAGTTGAATTCTGTCGAACACTCAAAAACGAACTGTTGTACTGTTGTAGTCTTTGGAATCCATTGGGCTGCAACGTATTCCTATCAACATTTCTTTCATTATCTTCGTTCTCGACTTCACCAGGGATATTTGTCATCGAGCTGTGTACTCCAAAGGGCATTCTTTTTCCTGTGAAAAGATCTTCTGTACGGTCCTTGCGAGTCATGATGATATTCGGTGTTGATATAACATTGGTATTATCTATGGCGGATTCCTCTAAATCATCCTTTTCGTACTGGTTCTGTTTGTATTTGCGATAACAGCAGAAGACGAGAAGAATGATAACACAAATAAAAATCACTCCAAAAGCACACACTAAAGCAATTACTAGTGGAGTTTCCATGGTTTGATCACTTGGACACTACCTTCCAGTCTTTCTTGATTGTTTTTCTCACTTCACAAAGTTCTCTTCGATGAAAACTAGAATATCGTTCGTAAAGTTCACTTCACGCCTGCCTTGCTTTTTCTCACGCCAGTTATCTCATGCAATTCTGCACACTTCTATTCTCTGCCGTTTGCACTTCGAAAATTATTTAACTTTGTGTTCCATTCAGATTCACTTACAAAATAACGCAAGAGTTTTGCTTTATACAACAGCGATGTTGAACAAAGTCTTTAGTGATTTTGCTAGAAATATCTTGCGCGAAATTCAACAGACCCTGAAACCTCCAAGACTGTAATGGAAGAGTGATCTCTTTAACTTAATATAATCGTAAATTATGATTTATTACCCTTAATATTATTATTTGGATGTCAAAAAGAGATTAGGATTAAAGGTTACTTTGTATTATAATCAAAGAAAAATTTACTCGACAAAAAAGAAAAAAAAAACGTTAACATTTGAAGAAAAATCTGAAACCTGACCTTCTAAATGCTTCATTAGCGATAATTAATTGTTCAAATATAATACGCATAAAAGCTATTATTCAGCGGAGCATTTAATGCTTTTTTGATTATCAACGTCATCATATGCGTATCTAGTTTGTTCTCAGATCATTCTTAATAAAGCTCTTATTGAAATAAATTTTAAGTTATTTTCCAAAAATATATTTTTTGCTAAATGTTCAATTCCTTCAATTGAGTGATATTTCATTATTTTCAAAACGTCTTACTTAGTTGGAAATTTTGAGACCACTTAGTTTTACGTGTATATCAGTTTAACAAAAGTCATATACAAGAGAACCATATTCATAGGAATGTACCATTAAAAATATTGTGCTTAAGAGAAATTGTTTTTGAAGTATTTGATTTATTTCTGGATACCTCATCAATCAAATATAGCGCATGAAATAAAACTGTCTAGAGCCTTCTTCGACTCCGATCATAATTGAACAAAACGTGTTAACGTAGCTAAAGCTTTTACTACGTAATGATTTTTACATGTTATTGTTTGGCAATATTCCAGAAAGAAGATGTATACTACGTAACAAAACTTGTAAAAATACCAAACTTACGTACGCCGGGACGATTCGCAACGACGATTTTTTGTTATACGTGGCTGCGAGAAAAAATGATGCCGAGTAACGCTTCGCAAGTTTTTGATGATTTTTCGTGTAAAGCTGATTCGTGTAACACTACTGAGCTTTATCAACGATTTTTCGCGCAACGCATACCCAAAATGCAGTTCAGTACTCTCATAGAAGCGAGGCGATGTCAAGAAACAAGATCAGTGGCTTCTTTTAAAAATCGCTAAAAATCGTCCCGTGTAATATGTTGATGTTCAAATGACGTTGCGTGAAAGTTGACTAGTGTAACATGTAATAAAATCGACGAGTCGTATAGCAAAAAATCGTCGTTGCGAATCGTCCCGTGCAACATTAAATAAATTCAGCTTTAAACACTATAAAGTTGAGGTATACATGCAATGGCACAGGAATAAGCTACTCTGAACGCGGCTTTGCATGCCATTATGCATCTTTTTGTTATTTGACATTTTAAAAATAATTCCTATGACCGTAAAACAATAAATATATGAAAAGTTAGGAATAATTAGAAGAAAACAGTGCAAAATCTTTGTCAGAGTCTATCGTTTAAAGCTGGCCAAGGTACCTCTTGCAATTTATATATTTTTTAATGATGTCTTTCAATAATTTAATAATATTTTATAGATTAGAGAGTAATAAAGTAAAACTATCAAAAAGTATTGGAAAAGTTTAGTACTAAACAGTGTACGATTTTTTCTCTGAGGTATGCTCAACTTCTGCAAATTTGTGCAATTTCTCACAAAGGTTTTCACGGATAAATGGTAAGCACTTATAACTAACAAATTAACATTTTAGTAGCATCAATATTGTTTGCAACTTGATGTCTGTCAACACGTACGAATCATCCAAGCAATTATTTTTCTCATCGTGAATGAAGTTAGATGAGAGAGGCTATAGAGAACTTCCACATGACGTCACAGTGGCCATGTTGGTTTACCAAAACAATACGTTTTCTATCCTCCGGGAATTGAACTCTATTTTTAAGCAAAAAACTGTGCAGAAAGTTTCTATTGTTTGGTACAACAATATAGCTGCCTTGTAACATTAGTGAAAACGCTCTATGTCGATAAAGATCGTCGTTTGTACGTGTCAACGATCAGTCAAGTAATCCTATTATACGATCTATTAATTTTTTTGTCAAGCTGATAAATTGCCATTAATTGAGCACTTAAAGAGACAAGGTGACAATGAGCATTCAATAGGAACAATCAAGACAAATATTAGAATGTCACTAAAGAGAATTGAAGAGAATCAGTCGTTCATTATCGTAGATTATCAAGACCATGTTATCTGCCGAAGCTGTAGGTTTAAGGAAAACTGGGCTACCAAGATGACATATATTATCAGTCCTCTGAAAGATCTAAAACAGTCCCATGCATTGCAGTACGATCGGAATGTTGCATACCATTGGTTTTCAAACCGGAGTTTCCAGTTTTCCTGGTAAATGGTAAGCACCCAGTAGTAGGAAAGTAGGAAAGAATATGCTATTTCTTAGGGTGTTTTAGTATTGAAGTATAATAAAGTGTTTGCCATGTAACTCAAAATCCCTTGAGATATGAATAACATTGAAATTTGATCTAATCTAACAAGAGTAGGTAATGCTTTGTTATCGTCCACCAAGATGGTGGTTATGACGTAACATGCACATACTCTATATTATATTCCGTCCGACGAAAAGGAACGAAACCGAGGAGGTCTGAGTATGAGAATGACGTTCCTGACAGACTTAGAGCATGCGTAAACGGTTCTTCACTCGGGTACTCGTGTAAGGACGGTTTATCCAACGTAAGAACGTAAATCCAACCAAAGTTTTCAGAAAAGGCGGCGATACAAAATATATTTTAAGTTTTTCAGTTTTGTTTCGAAAACTCCAACTGAACTGATCTGAAATAGCGATGTAGAATTAATTTTCAATCTTCGTTTACTGTCCAAAATTCTAGCATATTGTTAATTGAAAATTGGTCACGTGATTTTGGTTCGTTTGACGATGAAGCACTGCATGACTGTGGTGTCATATAGCATACGAAATTGAACAGCAAAAAATAAAAATATGCCCGCCATTGCAATAAAAATATATAACTAGTTAGTTATTGGGCCACGTATAAGCAACGTTATTATTTCAATTCGTGGCCTGAAAATCCGTTATTTCAAGAGATAAAGCGACACTTCAGTTTTGCTAATTTTCTCAAATCTGATTGGCTAAAATGTTTTCTTAGATCAGCTAGAAGCTTTAGTATAATGCAACAATTCAATAAGACCTTTTACAATAGCCTGCATTACGAGGTCATATAAAAACGGTAGGCGTGGATTTGTGGCTATTTTTGAACAATTTCCATCCTGTGAAGGTTTCTTTAGTACTGAATGTAAAACAGGCATATCTATTATAGGCAGCAGCCCAATGTGGTACGATGGGATTTTTAGATCGTGTCTCGTATGTTTAGTTAATAAGAAAGTGAGGGCAGGAGAGGCAAACAGATTGATGACATTTATTGCTAAATATTTTAAAATCATCTTGTTAGACAATCGTTTTATTTCCTCTTATTTCCAATTCTTCTGTTCTGTTCTGTTCTGTTCTGTTCTGTTCTGTTCTGTTCTGTTCTGTTCTGTTCTGTTCTGTTCTGTTCTGTTCTGTTCTGTTCTGTTCTGTTCTGTTCTGTTCTGTTCTGTTCTGTTCTGTTATTTTTTGGACTTTATTTAAAATATCAAACTTACACAGAATACACAGTGGATTTTCCATTTTACTATACTTTATAATCAACGACAATTTCAATGGACAGAACAACAGGTTTTTTGATGCAAAGTGACAATTAACAGACGGCCGAATGTGCGTAAGAACAGACCCTTTTAACCTAATTTAATTGTCCTAAAAAACTCCTAACGGACAATGGTTTAGCTATCCATTTTCCAGTAATACAATATTTAACCTGCAATAAAGATTCAATTTAACCAAAATTAGTTGTAATACAGGAATTATAAAATGCTTGAATGAGGTGGCGAGCTTCAAGCTGGGCTGGCTCCATTTGTCTTTGGTCGATGGGGGAAAATATAACGACACACACATTTATCTCTCAAAAAGCACGAAAATTATAAAATTGCGAATCGTCTTTCTCACTTCCTTCTTCAGGGTTCTATATGTGAGTTAGCCGTGCCCTGACTTAGATCAGCCCAGTGGTTGAATCGTTTCAGGGTTTGGTCTGTGAGTTATCTGTGCCCTTAGTCAGTGCAGATATTGTTTCAGGGCTATGAAGGATCCAGGAAATCTGAGAAATCTAATTAAAAAAATAAATAAAATAATAATAATAATAATAATAATAACATTTAGTATTTGTATAGCGCTTATACGAATCAGCTCTATAAGCACTGTAAAATAAAATCGGAAGGAGAGAGAAGGAAAAAAAAACAACTAATATATACATAGCTAATTACAAATTAAATGCTAGTTTAAAAAGATACGTCTTAAGCTCTCTCTTCAATGACAATCAATGTTTCTTATGGACGAAGGAAGTGAGTTCCATAAAACTGGAGAGGAGACCGAGAAAGAACGATAACCATAAGTTTTCATATTATACGTTTTAGAGACCAACAGTAATTCATTGAAGAGCAAAGAGTTCAACTGGGTTTATATTTTGTCATCAAATCACAAATATAGGAAGGAGCTAAACCATGTAAAGTTTTGGATGTCAGCAGAAGAATCTTGTACTTAATGCATTCATTTACAGGCAACCAATGTAGATTGACGAGGACAGGTGTGATATGATTGTATTTTTTTTTAAATTTGAGCAGAAGGATGGTGACTAGCCACCTGTTCACCGCCCTGGATCCATCACTCTGCAGGGTATCGATGATCTTTAAGTAATACAGTGTTACCTCTATAAACCGGAATCTTTTTATCAAGCGGACACCCTCTATTAAAAGGAACATCTATTAGTTGCTCTGTCCCGTAACATATTAACATTTTAGAAAACGTTTATATCATTAACACATAAGAGCACCGAAACTACAAAATATGACAAATCAATGTATCTCTCTGTCTTTTTGTCGAAAATATCCAAGTATTATCGTAGAATGGTTGACTAGCCTTCATTCGTGCAACCATATAGTCTGCAAATAACTATTATCTTATGAATCGTAATATTTTTCTAATCACTTCCGGTGGCGCAAGTTTTGCTCCAAAAGCTTGCGCGTAGGCTTCCATTAAATTCTGATTATCTCGAAAACAGGCTCGGGACAACCAATTTTTCTTTCCAGATTTGGAATCAGAAAATCGAAGTTTTAAAAAAAGTTTAAATCGTTTTCCAAAAGTAGGCAGTCACCTTAACGGAAGAGACCAAAGGAGTTGTGGAGGAAAAGGAAAAGTGGAGTACCTCAATCGATAGACCGAGTTTTCCAGACTTTTTCGATCGGAATAATGCATACCACAGAAGTGCAGCTTTACCGATGGCTTCTAACTCACGCAGTGTGTAGACAAGTATAATAACCTTCAAAGTGCAGTGTATCTTATTTCTTTCCTTTAAGATCTTCAACTTCCTTTTACTCAAGCGATGAGATACTAATTGCTCCATCTCTTTATCTTGTACTTTAGGAATGAGGGTTTAATATATTTTTAGTACAGACAATTCAGCAAAGTAGTCCTAAATCACTTCAAAGTGCTTCTATGGCGAAAATCATTCAAACTCGGATTCAGCTGAAACTTCCTATGAAGTGTTTTCTCGATATTCAGGACGAAAGTATGATATTTTTACGATTATGTTTTGGAGTCTGTGACGTCATACACTCAACATCGAACATCGCTCCATACATTTCTTTGTAGTTTATGATCAAAATATCATTAGTAAAGGCAGAAAGAAATACCCAAACACCCCAAAATATAAATTATAGTCACAAGTAATGTGAAATAAGCACATTAGCCACCCTTTGGGCTTCATAGGAATAAAATAAATTAAGGATTTATATACAAAGAAATATATGTAGCAATGTTTGATGTTGAGTGTATGACGTCACAGACTCCAAAAAATAATCGTAAAAATATCATACTTTCGTCCAGAATATCGAGAAAGCACTTCATACAGTGATTATTGGACCTTTAAAGAGTATTCTTAGGAAGTTTCAGCTGAATCCAAGTTTGAGCGATTTTCGTCAGGATATAATAGCACTTAAAGGAAAACGGAGATGTCATCCATCGAAGGTCTGCTTATTAGTTCGACCCACTTTCGGCTAAACTACAATTTAGGGTATTGTATTTGAATTGCCGTAAAATGAACAGCCGTAATTCTAACCATTCTTACCTGAACAGCATGAAATGCTCATTAAAGTGGGACATCTATTATCCTTGTAGGTAAATCACTATAGGAGACCAGATAAATCACAATTGGAGATCCCTCGTACTTGTAATCAAGACGTATTTTCTGCAGCAATTGTTTTGTATAAATAGCAGCGTTAACAACCAGCATGTACACCGTTGTGAGAAGAGGTGGTAGTCATTCTAGCTATTCACGATGTCTTCACATAGAATCGCAACCTCCTTCTTCATACTGTTGGTTCTCGGGATGGTTTTGCTTGAAAGTGATGCTGTTTTGGTCACATATCCTTTACCGGGCAAACCCTCAGGCAAGAGACAGTCCATCGCTCTAACTAAGGTATACACCTACATATTTCACAAAACGTTGTCGGTCAGAGATATGTAGTTTGAAATCTGAAACCGAGTAGCCGGCGATGCAAAATGTAATACTTTGCATTGGATTGGAATATAAAGAATAATTCATAAGTTTAACCTTTGTTAGGAATGTGATTTTTCGTATTTTAGCCAGAAAACATAAAAGCACAAAATTTCCATTTAGTCTCAGATCGCCCATTTCAGAACTCCGACCGACATCGATCGTTTCTTGAAATAAGTATATACGCGTTTTTAGATAAAAAAACAAAGCACTGAGTGATGTGCGATGTTCCGGTTCTCCCGCTTTTAAGGTGACTGCCTACTTTTGGAAATTGATTTCCGAATTGAAATTTAATGCTGATTCCAAATCTGGAAAGAAAAATAGGGTGTCCCGAGCTTGTTTTCGAGATAATCAGCATATAATGGAAGCCTACGCACGAGCTTTTGGAGTAAAAATTGCGCCACCGGAAGTGATTAGAAAAAATTAAGATTAATAAGACAATAGTTATTTGCAGACTATATGATTGCAGGAACGAAGGCTAGTCAATCCTTCTACAAAAATACATGGATATTTTCGACAAAAAGACAGAAAGATACATTGATTTGTCATATTTTGTAGTTTCGATGCTCTTAAAAAATCTCCTAAAGTCGAACAAAAATCCCTACAAAAATCTATTTTTTCACGTGTTCCTGATTTAAACTTTTCCTAAAATGTTGATATGACCTAGATTTTTAGGAGTTTTTTCGAATGATCTATCAAAAAATATAGAGTTCCGTGCAAAATTTGAGGGTTTTGCCCCGTTGAAGCTCAAAACGCGTATGGTTCTTCAATAAAATCTTGTAGATTTTTCAGCGGTTTCTGAGCGCGCGCACATCGTGGGCTCAAATCGAACGTTCAAAAGTAGGCAGCCACCTTAAGCTTCTAAATTCCAGTCCAATCTGGCGTAGAGTGCTTTTAAGGCGGCAGGTGTCCCCGATTAGTATGCTCACTGGTGGCAAGCTAGTAGAACGATTGATTGATTAAGACGTAAGTCTCTGGCTCCTATTGCATTTATACTATAAAGAACTGAAATTAGTTTTTGCATGTGCTGTGCGCGCCTGCCTTAACACGCCTTCATTTAACTGCAACTTTGAAAGTACAGTGCATTTAAAAGTGCACGCGCGCGAGAAACACCGAACCAAGAAGATGATGTCTATGCCGACTCTCTTGAATAGAAAAGTTTAGAATGAAAAGCTTAGAAAACATTAGAAAATAATCAAAACACCTTTGGTGATTCTTATCTTCAAACTCATATTTTATATATATATTCACTTTTATCACTTTATGAGTAGATTATATTATCTATTTTTATGAGAAGCGCGCCGAGAGTGTGGAGCTGCACAATATAAGAACCTTGAAAATATCATATCCTTGTGATCAATCGTTGACCTGGCCAAGGATAAAAAAGGGGCGCAATGTTTTCTATGTTAAGCATTAAAAAAACCCCCAGAATATAAGGTTGAGAAGGGTTGAATAAGGTCGACATATATCGTTTTATTTGGTTTTCTTACAGGTGAGAGAGAGCATCCAAGCGATCTGTGAAGCTTCAAGTAAGCTCAATTGTGATACAGTTTCAAGAGATAACCCAAGGAAGGACAAGTCGAGAAGGGAGTACAACGGAAAAAAACTGTTATAACTATTAGGGTTCAGGTAATAAGCAACGAGAAGTGAGTTTGAATCATATCAAGAGCCAATGCAATACATTTACAATGGAAGAAAAATAAAACTGTTATAACTAGTTTAAGTAATCATGATACTCAATAAATGAATAAGCCAAAATAACATTGCATCTGGACTATCGTATTAGCAAAAGAATCCTGTTTGTAAGACTATTTAAAAATTAAAGATTCTCTGGATAAATTGAGGTAATGCAGACGTTTTTGCTGATATGGCGGCCATCTTGAATTTATAAGGAATAGAGAGGTGGGTTATGTTTTCAAATAATTTGCAGTCTTGGTGTTTCAAATACTGTTCCAGCTACCAAACAAATTAGTTGCTTTTTTGATTTGCTTTTCTATGAAAAACGTAAAGTTATATAAAAAGATACCCTGACAGCTGTGCAGTCTATACTTTTTCCAATAGTTGCCCCTTCCGCATCCATAATGTCTCCATTAAAACTATAGAATTCAAGATGGCCGCCGTATCGGTAAACAGGTCTATTCCAAGACGGAAAGTAAGGAATCATGGCAACTCGTTTGGTCGACTATAAACAACACTGAATATATCTCAACCCTATAGCCAGCCTCCACGTTCTTGAAGAGAATAATGATAGAAACACTATCTATTCCAAATATCCTTGGATGAGGGTGCTAATGGGGATGTACCCAATTGTCAGTTAGCTATAAATTTCTCGGCCGAATGTCGTTTAACTGTAATAATTTTACGAGCGCTGGCCATAATATTGACTAAAATCATGAAGTATATATATCAGTTAATTTAGTGTTAACTACTACTAATACTTTTTGGCAAATTGTCAGTTAACTACGAACCCATTAGTCTCCCTCGCATCCGTTTTTAGTGTCGGTCGTTCGAATGCAAGCAGCCATTTGTGGAGAGGGAGCGTTGCGTGACGACCGACACTAAAACGGATGCGAGGGAGACTACGAACCCATGGGCACCCTCTTTGATCTTGTTGATAGTCCGGTTTCCGCGATAACTTTTAATTTCAAATCGGTCAGGATACGCTTTCCACTCTTTTCACTGTTACGCGCTGATCGAGACAACAATACCAACAGGGAACATGTTGGGTAGCTGGAGTTGCCTTTCCTCGTTCGCCACTTCTTCTAGCTCACTTTCCTCGCTCACACTTTCATCGGGTGTATTATATTCTTCTCCTCAAGCAATTTCCGGCTCAAATTGATAAAGAACAGCCATACTTCCATAGCGAAATTTGGCTGATTCAACTCCAGCTACCCAACATGTTCCACTATCTGACGTCATCACAGCCCAGGCATCCCAAGCCATCAAATCCGTGATATTCCACAGGGAGCCCAGCTTAAGTCATTTCGCAAATTTGACGGACGATATCACCCCAAAAAACGCATTTCATGAAATTTTCATTTCGATTTTCAAAATCAACAAGGTTTGATGTACATTTTAAGCTATGATGTGTCTGGCACCTCAGAGTCCATTTAAGGTCTCTAAAGTTAAGTTCTCTTAACCTCTATTGCCCGGTTTGATCAGGGAAAACAAAAGAGCAAAGCATGGCTTACTGATCGGCATTTTTTTGTGAGGGAAGTATTCAGCAATATTTGGGACACAAAAATAGCTTTTGAATTATCAATTAAACAAGCTGGAGATTGTGAAATTCAAGTTTAGTTATTGATTGGTCTGGTGTCTGTATCGGCCCTATATCTGATTGGATTTTATCGATGGAAGTTTGGTCAAATAGTAAAAGAATCAGTAAAACGACCGATTTTTTTCTTTTTATAGAGTGCAAACAAGAATAAAGTGTATAGAACAACAGTATATTGAATTAGTAAGACCCTTTGCAAAAATATGGCGGCCGAATATTGAAATGAGTTATATTAAAAAACCAATATCAGCACTGGAAAGACTGGCACATTTATACTTTAGTATCCCTAAGAAGATTCATTATGTTAGGTGTTATATCGGCCGAGAAAACTTTAGTTGAAAATTCATTGACAAATTTACAGACATTTGCAATTGTATGTCTGGGGTATAGCTCGTAGAGTCTTCGAGTGCCCACTAAAAACAAGTACGCTTACTGCTAGTCTTTTATTGGTAATTATTAGCAAATGTTGTACTTTTTTTCTTTTTTTGGTGGTGATTTTTGTTTAAGCAAAACATTTATCTGTTTGACAAGCTCTTGCTTCGCAATCTTTTTTTAAAGTTACATTTTTGCAGTCAGCGTTGAGGTATACATATGTGCTATTAGGGACACGTATCCGCATGTAACTCGTTTTTGCCTTGCGGTAGAAGATACAGACAGGTGTCAAGCTTTTCACTGACTCTGGACACGTTCCGTTGAACGTTACATGACGGTTACAATCATTTTCGGAAATCTTGCTGTGGCATCCTGGACAAACTAGATCCTGATAAGCTGTAAAAGAATTCAAAAAATTAAATCTATCTTTTACTAATAATTATTAGCCATCCCGAGGACGAGGAAAAAACTGGGTCGAGTTGGCAGTATACAGTGCATTGTGGGACGGTTTTATTGGACGTATTTCTAAGATGGCGTCTATTTCGTTCTTCAACTTCCCTGCTGGCAGAGTCTCGTCTGTCTCCCTTGTTGGCGATTCTTGGCGGAGAAAATGGGAGACTGCCGGTCTAGGCCGTTTTCTTTGATAATAATAATAATAATAATATTTATTTATAAAGCGCAAATACAAATCTGTTCTAAGCGCTAGTAAACAAACGACAAAGACAACGACAAAATAAAATTATTTACAAAGAATATGCTAATTTGAAGAGATAAGTTTTAAGTTCAGTTTTGAATGAGGCAAGACTTGATGCATTTCGGAGAGATATTGGAAGTGAGTTCCAGAGTTCAGGAGCAGCCACAGAGAAGGAGCGATGACCATAAGATTTAAGATTATAAGAATGTGCTGATAGAAGAACTTGTGATGCAGAACGAAGATTACGGTTCGGTTAGTTTATACACTGAAATGAGTTCCCGGATATAGATAGGAGATTGGCCATGAAGAGCTTTAAAAGTAAGTAATAGGATTTTATATTTGATTCTAGATTCAATTGGTAGCCAATGCAGATTAACGAGGATAGGTGTAATGTGGTCATGTTTATGGGAAAGAGTGATTATTCTGGCAGCAGCATTCTGTACAGATTGTAGTTTATCTAAGAGTTTGTTTGGTAAGCCAAAGAGCAGAGAGTTACAGTTGTCGAGTTTGGAGGATATGAACGCGTGGACGATATGCCGCCCTCCACGATCATGGACGAACCAAACAAGTTTTGAAACTGGTCTTAACCGGAAATAAGTAGTAGGCATGAGCAAATGTAGAAAACCGCTAAATATTTTTTGAGTCCACAGTTGGTAAAGACACTATAAAATCTTTTCGTTATAAAAACTTATTCGTTGGGTTAAACCTAAGTTTATACCACAAAATAAGCAGGTTCTGTCTTTATCTACTCGTAGTGGCTTTACCGGAGTCCTCGGGGCAGGGGATGGGAATTAGGGAATTCTTCAACATGCAGCACAGGTATATAAACAAAAAGAGAGACTTTTATTTAGAAAAAACTGAGACTGGGCTTCCTGTGCATGGGGTGGCTCTTTCAGTGAAATATAACAGGGAGAATGGGTAACTGGTGTTTTAACATTACCATGCAGGACGATGACTAGTGAAGCCACGGCGATGATGATTTGAAGCGTCATGACTCGTAGGATACTGTATCGTCTTGCTGCAAATTTGTAAAATATCACGACGGCCGGTTGCTATGGCTTTTTCTCCCGCAAAATTAACATTTTGGCTTACAGAGGTGTAGTTTCTATTCCAAATAAAGCAAGACATTGAAACATGTTATTTAGAAGAAAATAAATTCTAAAATTTTACAATAGTAACGGTATTTTTGACTTTTCTTGAAATATGATGTCATAAGTAACACCTATTTTTAGTAACAACGTTTAAAATTTGTAAAGCAGTGTTAAAAGTATTATAGATAATTTTGGTACACAAAGAGCATATTTTCAGTGAAAACCCCATTTCATTCGGATACAACGGCGTAAAGTTACAGCTAATGAAAGAAATTCAAATTTCCCGCCAAATTACCATATGTGGTCAAACTTTAGGGGTATTTAAACAGCCAGGCAATGAATGTATTCGCACAGGAGCAGCGACGAGGTGGAATAAAATCAAAAATGTAGTTTTTGACTTGAGGTTTATAGGGCTATGACGCCTCTTTCGTCACGCAATACGCCATTGTGACCTCATAATGACGTATTGTGACGTCATAATAACGAAAGACGCGTCATAGTCCTATAAATCTCAAGTCAAAAAAACTACAATTTTTATTTCATTCCACCTCGTCGCTGCTCCTGTGCCAATACATTCATTGTTTGGCCGTTTAAAAACAAAGAAATACTTAAGGACTGAACTGGTGTTTAATTCCACGTATAACATAAGAAGTGTACCATGAATGGATAGTACCTGTGTTGCATGCCTTTACCTTCCCACCACACCATAACATCGTTCTTGTTTTATGAGGGTAGCACTTGACTGTGACTAACAAACTGTGCTTTTCGAAATTCGTTCCTCGAATTGGAATTTAGAAGTTGATTTATGTGGAAGGTGGAGAACCGCAGGAGAAAATCTCTTGAAGCCAGTACAGAACCAACATGCAAGTGTACTCATACAACCCGCTACGTCATCCTTGCTTTTCATAAACGATGTAAATAAGTCTTTGTTCACTGTAGGACACCTGCTGTTTGATCTTCAATGGCTTGTTTATCGTCTGGCTTTTGTCTTACGTCGGCTTAAGTTATCAGTTTTCACCTGCCGGGTCAGATTAGTTTTGGCTTCCAATGACTCTCGCTACAGGCTGCGACAGTTGAAAAGAAAATCTATTTAGAAATCTAGTAGCTTGAAATATGTCAATTCTAGATCATTTCAAACCTTATCTTAAAAAGTCCAATATTCACATGCCACAGTTCTTGCCGCCATTTTGAAAATCTACTTGAAAACGAGGCTGATGTTAAATATTCAGGTAGATAAACAACAATAGAAAATAGTTATTTTCTGCCTGTGAACAAAAATATTCAAATTCAGTTGTAACTCGCCATCGACTACTAGAGGTGGTGAGTTTGGTAGGCTTTGAAGATAAGACCTATCATTTTGACGCGAAACCAGGCTGTTGATAAGAAGCTGGAGAGACTAGAGTCTCAGTGGATACTGAAAATGGTTATACCAACCGTGGCAGTAAGTGGGCTGCCGCTATTGTCACACATCCATCAAGAAAGATGGCGTATCCAGGTCTGTGGTGACTCCATGAAACATCCCCATAATGGGAACTAATAAGAAAATTCTAACATTTTCAAACTTTATTCTTAAGATCTTGTTGTTGTAAAAAGATTACCTTAACACAATTTCATAATATGATTGATGGATCATCCAGCTAGTGGGGCCTAGAATCATCATGCATTTCCTATTTCGTATTTCTGAATTTCTCCTTTATTTTTCTAGAGGTATCCCTTCTAAGCAAACCCAACATCAGCATAAAGAAGATTTGGCTTTTACTTGTACTCCTAGCTCTAAGATTGGGTATCCTGTGGTCTCAAGGGAATATTTTGCTGCCAAATTCGCGAGCACTTGAAAACAGTTGATCTGTGATAAGAGAGTGACTTTCCCAAAATCAACTCCGATGACAGAGATTATCCAAAGTCCAATCTGTTTTTGTGAGTGTGTGTGAGTATATTGCAGTGACCGTATTTAAGTATTTCTTTTATGCCATCTGCCTTGCTGCTTCTGTTTCCTGATCCTAACTAGAACCCAGTTTTAGCACATCATGACTCAATAAAGGTGCTTTTAAGACTAAAAGACTAAATCATCTTTTCAAAAGAAGCTGAGAGGTGTTCTGCTTAGCTCATACATCCCCCTGATCCTTTATTCCCAAAAAACATTTTTGTCACATATATTGTAATGTATACATGTAATGTTTTTTTCTTCTTTCTTTAGTCTTTTTTTGACTCTTTGTTATAATGACCCTATTTATACTCCTTTAATTATCATAGAGGCTGTCTATCTCGGGTAACCATTTCGGTTATTATAGACAGCTCGTACCCAAAATCTGTAATTATATATATATATATATATAGTAAAGATTGGATTAAAGACGAGACATGTTCACTGTAACTCCGAGTTTCGTGCTTACGCAGTCATCAGACAGACTTTAATTAAAGTCTGTCTGATGAGTGCGTAAGCACGAAACTCGGAGTTACAGTGAACATGTCTCGTCTTTAATCCAATCTTTATTATATATCTATTGCTCTGCATCCCTACGCATCGAGCACTGTTTCAACAGTATAGACCACATTACATACTTTGTTATATATGTATGTATATATATATATATATATATATATATATATATAATATATACACCAAATCGCTAAAACTTTGACAATTTAGTGATATATATACATATATGTGTATCCCCTTTTTCCTATTGTCTTTCCTTGAAAATCCAGGTAAGACAATAGAAAAAAGGGGGATACACATATATCTATATATATCGTTACAGTGTCAAAGTTTTAGCGATTCGGTGTATATATATATATATATATATATTTAATCTAAAATTGTAATTAGGGTACAAGTCATTAAAATTGATTGATTGATTGATTGATTGATTGATTGATTGATTGATCAGAGTCATTGGCAAGTTTCATATTGAGTGGGAGGACTAGGGGAGACCGGAAAAATGTTGACCAAGCTGAATAAAATAAACCACTTTGTTAAATAGCTACGAAATGCCGATATAACAAACACTCTCATTGGTTGAAAGATGAGCACGTGACACTAGCTAAACCTAATTGTATCCCGACCGGGAATAAGTTCAGTCGAGAAAATAAGTTGCACGTGACAAGAATGGCGAAAATAAACCAGTGCACGTGATCATAACGTGAAAATCGCTGGGGGCGTGATATTTTGCACCAATCACAAATAAAAAAGCGGGAACAGGTGTTTTGCTCAGTGGAATTTCCAGTAATGGAGCCCGAAGCCGAAAAAAAAGCAAACACACACACCCACACACACACACACACACACACACACACACACACACACACACACACACACACACACACACACCAACAAACACATTTTCCTTTCTTTCTAGAGAAGAAATAAGACTTTGTATTTAGCCTGCTAAATAAAGTTCTTATTCCGTAAACTGACTTCTCAATATTGTCTGGTCACTCGCGGGGAAATTACTGACTGGTTTTGTTTTCCGACCGACAAGTGTATAATATATGATGTAGTCGTATATTATCGTACATAATACCAATGAGCTAGAGAAATGCCGCCCGACTGTGACCGAATGAACAAAAAATTACTAGGAAATAATGGAGATGTTAATGGCATCGAAATCATTTTCACGGCTGTCCAGTTTTGACTCAGTCCTTTCACTTTATATGAAACTCAACAATAGAGAGTTTTAGATTTACGTTCACGGCAAACGTTAACCGTCAGTTGACCATTTAAAAATTATTTTAAATAGCTTAAAAAGAATCGCAAAAAAATCCAAGTACTGTAGTAGAAAAACAAAAGAATATTGGTCTTTCGTGAGAAAGTTTGTAAAAGGTAAAGTAAAATACAGGAAAACGATGAAAACGTGGTCACGTTTGCCGTTTGCGGAGAGAAAAAAAGTCAATCTAAAACTCTCTAATAACGTCTGGGCTCTCTATGGTCCAAGAAAAACGTAACTACGTAAACTCTCTTGTTAATCATTATTATTTATTACCAGATATTCACATTAATACTGAACTGAGAGTTAGGCAAAGCAGTTGTCTGTTTCACAAGCTCTTAATTCACAATCTGAACCGGAATTGGCGCACCCATAGTCAAGGTTCTCGTACAAGACAGTAGACATACAGTATCGCATGTGTTTCTGATTGATGCGATAATAAGTGCAGACATTTGACTGTCCGGTACACGTTTGCTGTTCGGCACTAGAGTTACAGTCATCCTCTGATACCTTGCTAAAGCATTCTGGGCAGACCAGAGCATCAGCTGGAAAACAAATTCAATGAATAGTCAATCACGACATGATTTATATGCCCTCACTGCGTAGCGGATCAATATAGGGGTGGGGGGCGTAGGAGTGAGTGCGACAGTTAATTACTTGCTATTTTAGGTTATTTCGCGTACCTTGGAGGATGATGACTAGTAAAGCAACGGTGATGATTTGAAGCTTCATGATTTGTAAGATGGTTGCAGTGCTGCAAATTAAAAAAAAAAAAAAACTTAAATGAAATGATTTTCTTGCACATGGTTTCGAATGTGCAAAACATCATCTACTGCTGTTTTTAAATCATTCCCAAGGGAGTGAAATAGCAAAAGACACGGCGTCCATGTTGGTTGATATAACCAAAGAAATATTTGACAATTATTATTATTTTGTTAAATTCGACCAAGATGGCGGCAATGACGTCATGTGCAAAAGACGAATAGACCCCTCTAGCTTGGGCAAAATGTTTCCCATTTCACACCACGTGTCATTCCCTTGAGTATAAGTTCTTTCTTTAACGGTTGATGGGAAACAACTCAAACGAATATTCTTATTCTCAAGAGAACTATGGCGTGTTCTGAAATGGGAAAACATTACTCCCAAGGTTAAGAGGTATGCAACACTAGGTATAACTGTTCTTCTCCGTAAGCCCTGGCTGTTGACTTTATATACATTCATATTGCTTATTGAACCATGAAACAACCTCTTGGCTGATCAATGTCAGGCCACAGATAACTCACACATCGAACCCTGAAACGACGTATGGGCTTTTCTAAGTCAGGGCACGGCTAACTCTCGGCTAATCTATTAAGAGAGAATTCTTTTGGTATTCAAGCAGTGAGCGCTAAAGACTATTTTCTTGAAAAAAAGCTGTTGTACAAGGCTAAAATCTTGTTATTCAGAAAGTTTAACTTGTTTGGAAGTGGAGATGACCGATGAAAGTGGAATCAAAGTGTTAACCCAAAGCAAAAAATTTATTCGAAAATGAGGTTTAGGCCTTCATTTGCTTATTTCCCATACATTTTCTATAAAAAAGCCTGACAAAGCAGCTTTCTTACACAAATGCAACAAAACATCTTTGTACAATTGAAAATACCGCTTCAAACAGGCATTTTATCATAGTACATCAGTTTCTAACTGTAAGAAAGGTTTTGAGTGTTAACCCACAACGAAAATTAGGATCAAAACTCATACGAAAGTCTAATTTTTGGCGCTTTTTGCCATTATTGCTCATTATTGAAAAAAAATTCCTCTTAAAGATTAAATAAATGCTTAAGGGCAGTCTTTTTGTCCACTCATGCTTTGCGCGCAGCGTTCACCGCTCAGCTGGTTTTTTATATTCGAAAATACTTGAACTTTTTCACACTGGAAAAACAAAAGAGATTTAACATAACCAAGGCAACTTCCTTAATGCGCTTATTTAGTGTAAAATTTTAATTATCATTCAACTTATCCAAAATTCGATTTCTTTTTTTTTTTTCATTCAAAGAAAAACGTATTAAGCAGGAAGGCGCCGATCTAGGTTTTTTGTGAGAAAGAATCTATTAGATTTTCTCTAATTTCTTTTTATTCTATTTTAATGGTTATTTGAACAATTAAAACGAAAGTTGACTCTTCGAAAGAACGAATAGTCTTTATTAAGATATTCGCTATCTGTTAGCTTAAGTTTCACCGACCAATGTGACAGTTTACTTCCTATATGGATTATTTAACTGCAAATAGTTGTCTTGTATCGATGAGAATTTAAATTTTTGTTGAAGTGACTAACAATAGTAAGGCCCTGGCTAAACGAGGAAACATCGGGAAACATTGTTTCCATACGTCTTGGAAACATGAAATGTTTCTACCGTAAAGTCTTGGAAGCAAAAATAGCCGGCTGAGCCAAGATTAAAATTAAGCATTTAGTGGTTGGCGGGGTTATCTAGTGATTGTTCATACTTTAATAATCATCTTAAAAAAAGTTTTTCCCCGAAGCCCTTCCAGGTGCTGCATGCAACCAATTTAATTTGGCCTCGGAGCTGCTTCTAAAACGGATAATAATTCTAAAAAACTAGAAGAGATAACTAGCTAAAAACTAATGTGAAAAGCTAAAAAACTAGGTCAATTTTTACCTATGAAATAGTAACGAATTACTTTAAAAAAAGATGTTTATTAATTTATTCTGGTTTTGGCTGCTAGAAGAGCAGACTCCTTTGAATTTACCACAACGACTCGAGCTGAAATTCGCTAAGCAGTGTTATAAAACATGATTTAAGTCTGAAGACAATCTGCTTTAGATGCGCTTCAAATTAAATATAAGACAATTCTAGATCTTAACTCGCTATCTACTTGCAGTTTTGAGAGTATTACGTCAGAGTGGGATTACTTTTGAAAAGGTTCAGATATTTGAATTATAATATACTGCAGTACTTGCCTAACTGGTAATCGTATAAATCTCTCAGTCGATAATAAAGACATCCTCTATTGTGGGGATCTTTATTTGTTGTTGCATGGCTTGAATAGACGTTTTCATGTCTTTTGGCCGCCTAGTTTTCATAGAAAAAAAGTCTATTTTTACCGTTTCGTAATATAAACAGCCTTTTTAGTCTTCGGCTTTTCTTAGGTTTTCCTGCTGCTTTAAACCCTTTCGATGGTTGTTTACTGATCCGGGATCCAGTAGTTTTTTTTGCCTTTGTTTGCTTAATTAACAGTGTTTTCACTGTTGAGATTTCGGTAAGTTTTGAAAAGCAACGGATAGAAAATTAGTGGCCGATATCGTGATAAGGACGATTCTCCATTTTAGCTCACAGCTTGTGTCGTTTTTTAGCGTTTTTCTTTTAAAGCCTTATCTTTCGTAGTCTCCCTCGCATCCGTTTTTAGTGGATGTGAGGGAGACTATATCATTCGCGACTCCTTATTTAAAAAAGCTTTCTTTACAATTAATTTGGAGATAAATTTGGCCGGAATTTGGAGTCACCGAACAAAAAGATTTCCAAAAGTTAAGTGTTAAAATCGAAGGAAAATTAACTACTAAATGTAAATAAACCAGAAAGAAAGCAGTTCAATTTAAATGAAGAAAATACAAACTTTCCTGAATTCTAGGTTATCAAGGAATTAAATTTACAAAGCGAAGTATTGGGTAAATAAACCATGTTAAACCAAAGATAAACAAAACCAAATGAAAACTACACAGTACGTTAAAAATGATGGCTGAGTTCTTTCAGAAAAAAATTCAGTGAACACACTTTGCGGCGAGCAGAAAAGTTTTTGTTTTTGTTGGTTTTTTGTGTTGTGTTGTGTTGTGTTGTGTTGTGTTGTGTTGTGTTGTGTTGTGTTGTGTTGTGCTGTGTTGGGTTGGGTTGTGTTGTGTTGTGTTGTGTTGTGTTGTGTTGTGTTGTGTTGTGTTGTGTTGTGTTGTGTTGTGTTGTGTCGTGTTGCTTTTGTTTGTTTGTCAGTTTTGAGGTAAACTATAAGAGAAAAAAATAAACTCATGAATTGAAGAAGAAAAAAAAAAAAAAAAAAAACCAGAAAAGAGAAGAAAAAAAGAACCTCATGAATTAGTAATCATAGCATCTTAAGAATTACCAGTAATAACCGCGAAGAAAACCTCATATCTTTGATATCTAGTGTACAGATTATACGTCCATGAAATCTGGAGCAAATTGCTTCAATATCCGATAAAAAAATGTATTTCCGACTTAAATTGTTTCTTAAATTTTTTAAAATATCAAACAAATAAAGATTTCAACAGTTAAAGACATGCAGTCTCTGTTGTTGGATATTTTTTTGTCAGTAACATTTTGTGATTATGATTACGATAAATGGAAAACGGTGTTTTCAATTGTGAACACACAAATAATGTAAAAGATCGTCAGGTTTGACTGAATTCGCTTTTAAAAATGAATTGATAGCAATCAGTGGAAAATACATTGAAGAATTGTTCTATACATTGAAGTTTCAATTTAGATTTATTAAAGCTATTGCAACGAGATTAGTGGTACGAGATATGTGGACGATACTGAAAAGAACTTCATGACAGACAATTACGAATTGATTAATTATCCGAACTTAAAGCGAATGTACGGATTAGTAAATATCCTTCGGTAATGTATTAAGAGGAAATTTTTTTTCAATAACGAGCAATAATGGCAAAAAGCGCCAAAAATTAGACTTTCATATGAGTTTTGATCCCAATTTTCGTTTTGGGTTAACACTCAAAACCTTTCTTACAGTTAGAAACTGATGTACTATGATAAAATGCCTGTTTGAAGCAGTATTTTCAATTGTACAAAGATGTTTTGTTGCATTTGTGTTAGAATGTTGCTTTGTCAGGCTCTTTTTATAGAAAATATATGGGAAATAAGCAAATGAAAGCCTAAACCTCATTTTCGAATAAAATTTTTGCTTTGGGTTAACACTTTGATTCCACTTTCATCAGTTATCTTCACTTTCAATCAAGTTAAACTTTCTGAATAACAAGATTTTAGCCTTGTACAACAGCCTTTCTTCAAGAAAATAGTCTTTGGCGCTCACTGCTTGAATACGAAAAGAATTCTCTCTTAAAACGTTTCTAACAATTTTTTTTAATCAGCAGTAACGCAAAAGGGAAGCGAGGTATGCGATAGTTAGAAACTATAAACGTTGTGGAAAATGTCGATCATGCGCTGACACCCTGTTGCTGAAGCCTTACGATATTTTAAGTTTTACAACTGAAAAATATTTCAAAAATATATAACAATTTTTACTATACTACGATAAGTTTCTTAAGAAATATACAATTATATATTTCATTATTTCATCTTATTTTTTTATGTTATAATTATAAATCATTGTAAAAGTGCGAAGATATGAAAAAAAAAGAAAAAAGAAAGAAAAAAAAAAGAAAAAAAAAAAAGAGTGAATTAGAAACTGAAAGTAAAAAGCGACGATAAAACTAAATGCATAAAGAATTTTTTTTTCTGTTTTCAACTAACCTTGAGTACGGCTGATACACGCTGTGGTGGTCTTCCAAGGTAGCTTCCGAATGGATCAAACTCTCAACTCAGTCCTGTTATATTTACCTGAACTCGACCTTTTAACAAATTAACAACGACCCATCACAATTATCATTTTTTCACAGCGAACCAATCACAAACGACCAAAACAAACAATGCAAAATGAACTGCGTGGGACGTGACACAAAGTTTATTCTCTTTGCATCCGGCATTTGGTCAATTATTATGAATTTTCTAAAAACAGTCACTCTTCGACACGGTATGCAAGATGCATTATCTATTGTCTCTCAGAGAGGCATCACACAGTCTGTCAAGAAAGAAACATCTTAGTCGACATTTTGAACTCATAAATACGACGCATTTCACTGTCAAAGGACATTCCGCTCACCTAAGCTATTTCTCCAATTTCTAAGCTCTTTTCAGTTTTGTTATCTTAATGAAAATGTTAGTCTTCGTAATTTGCTGACGATGACCGACCATTTCCTATTTAGTGCGGTACCTTTGATATCATAAATTTCAATTGTTTTTTAAAAAAAATCTTTTAAACTAAATCTATGTTCTTTTTCAAACTAGATGCTACCATTTTGTTAACTTGAAGCATCTCTTGCTGGGAAAGATAGATGAAGTCTCTTATACGTGATGTTATGAAAGAAAACGAATTGATCTTTGAAATCGAGGCGTTCCTCATATAATCTTATTCTATTAAAGGCAAAAAAGAGTAATGAACGTAAACAATAACTTGGATTCTGTAAAATGATAGGAAATTCAAAAAAAAAAAAAAAAAAAAAAAATTCAGCAAAGCAAAGGAAAAAGGACTGAAAAATGATTTGAATAAAGTTCTAGAAAAACAAAAAAATTTTTGGCCGAGCGTGCAAAAAGGCAGGTTTCGTAGTATTAACTTCAATCCCGTGAAATCCAACAATGCAGCCAACAAAACCGTGCCAAGAATATGTTTTGACATCCTTAATAGACTGGCTAATGTAAAAAATGCTTTGTTTGCTTCGTTTAAACCACTGAATGCGTTGTGTTGAATTTCCGGACAAAAACCGAAGCAGGAACCAGTAAGTTTAATCAGTATTATTTAAACACCAACACTAGAAATATGCTTTATAGCCCAAACATGATTTTAAAAACTCTGTTGACGTAGAGAAACCCTTGAACAACTAGGACGTGTTATTGAAGTCCTTAATGATAATGATGAAATACAGAACTCAAATAAAATGAGTCTAGCTTCAAGAGCCGTGAACTTCCAAGCATCCTTTATCATATTCAAGTGTTTTTTGGCAATCTTCGGGATATATTTCTTTTTTTTTTTCAGCGTTATGATGCTATAATTTCACCCTAGTGATGAAATATGGAGTTGAATATTCATAAAAAATAGATTTAGATTCTTCACGTTTTTTATTAAGTAAAACATGCCAATAAACTAATGTAGAAAAAGCCCTAATATTTAGAAACCCTAAAGGCAAATCAGTGCCCTAGTGGCTATGCTTCATTAAACAACTGAGTTATTTTATAATATTTGTTAAGCGAGGACACTATCGCGACCGTGAACACTTCGAGTTTTTCTCACTTTTCTTTCTAAATACATACTATAAATTATCCTTGAGTCAATCGATTGAAAATAATATTTATTTCGATCTGTGTGTATTGAAATCAATGCTTCATTTTAGACGGTTTGGAACAGTAGAACTGATCAAGTTCAAGGCAAAAAAAACCCTGAAAAAAACTCCGAACGGTATAGAAGATTATGTTTGACTTGGTCATGCTGTTAGGGAGTTAAGCTGGTGCCGGGTGAGGGACCATCCGAACTAATGCATTTAGAATCTCTTGGTTTATTTAAAAAAACCCTAAATGAATAATTTAACACACACACACACACACACACACACACACACACACACACACACACACACACACACACACACACACACACACACAATGTTGTTTTTACATACAGAGCATTTTTGAACACTAAAAATTTTCCATCTGACTAAGTTGTTTTCGTTTGATAATGGACAATTTTTAATGCATTTTAGATCGGCCTGCCACAAACTAAAACTGATATCTGGCCGCCATCTTTGTTAAATCCAACTAGATAAAAGATTTGTCAGCATTATGTTGTATGTATCACCAACATGGCGGACGTGGACTCGTCTGTGATTTAATATTCCCTTGAAAAAGATTGCATTGACTTTTAATGGCTCAAAAGCTATCTTTGAAATTTATAAAAATTCTGAGTATAAAATTAAAATAAAATTAAAAGTAAATCTATTTGTACATATATTCAGAGGAACGAGCATTTCTTTTCTCAATACCGCGAAAGCTGCTCCGTAAAATGCTCTTGAATCTTGGAAAACATGCGGAAACGCACGCATTCGCAAATATGTTGGCATTTATATAACTTTATATATACCTTTCGAGTCGTAGGGCTGGAAACCATGGAGAGGTGAGGTACTGGCAAAGCCAATCATATCGTGGTACAGTCCACTGGAACAATAGTTTTTTGTGTCTTATATTATTGCGATTGACAGAACTAACTGCACGCACTGACATGTATAAATGCATTGAATATTTAAATAACCGAAGAAACGGTATTTATTGGCCAGCTGAAGCATTTTTCTTTCTTGCGTAGACTTGACGGTTGTTACTTCAGATCGGTTGAGTTTTACTCTGGAGAGACAAGTTAAAATGTGTTCCAAAGTAGTCCAAAGTGGTCCAAAGTGGTTCAAATTTACTGTATGTTTTGGCCAGCTTTTGTTCCTTTTTCTAATAACATGGCCATGTTTTCGAGGTAAGTCCGTAGACAACATATTCATTTATTTATTTACATAACTTTATCCATGATAATTATCTAAGTTTCTAAGCTATCATGGAAGGGGTAAGCACAACAGAGCTTGGCTCCAGATTAAGTGCACCTGACAAAAACTTAAATCATAATAACAAATATATACATATATATAGCTACAAGATAAATGAGAGAAGTAGTATTTCTTAAACGAGAGCGAGTGTTGGATCAGAGGTTCCAAACACCGCGTTAGCTATTTTTTTCTTCTTATTTCAGTATTTATTTATTCATTTATTTTATGATTTATTTTGTGATAATCAAGCTTTATACGATTAGGAAATAAGCCAGTGAGCTTTTAATATTTCTAAGATTATTTATTTGAATTTTCTGAATTATTCTTTCCATCTATATTAGTCAGAAAAACATTACGATATGAATCAAGATGAATTGTCGTATTGTCAAACCGCTTCGATGAGCAGGTGGCGTTGACTTACCGGCACCATTTTTTAATATTTCAATATGTAAAAGGAATTGTTTTTTCAATGTTACCTTTTTTTATCACACCGAGTAAAGTCGTCTCTGACACTAGAGGAAAACGTTTGCGCATGCGTGCAATTCAGCCCTTTTTTAAGAATTTACAAGAGTTTGAGCCATAAAAGAAATGTTTATTTTCTCCGAGTATACAAAACGTTTTGGCCTTTTGAAAGTCAAATTTAGATATTTTTACAATAGCACGCGGACTTTAGTCTACTAATTGCATACGGATTTAAAGCATGCGTAGACGTTTTTCACTCCCGGTCCGTCTCTCTAAGTGAGGATTTTGGCGTCCAACTGTCAATACCTTAATTTCGAGCTTTACTTTAAAAAAGGAACCCTAGTTTTTTAATTGGTTCACGCGTGATAAGAATGTTCATCACAAAAGGTCGATTTATTACTCATGCTGATGCGCATGCGTAGTTGGTGTCAGAATTGTCGAAAGTCCTGGTAAAGTTTATAATTAGAAATAGACCCTTCTCGAGTTCCAAATTACCGCTGTGTTTCTTGATTACAGACTCATTTGCAGAGTGTTAGCCTCGAATCAGTGTCTAATTACTCGCAAATACCAACGGTAAAGTAAAGAATGCACAACTTCAACAATACGAACACTTTGAAACTTGATGGACCTTGAATGGAACACGTGAATATTCTGCACAAAATCGAGGCTTAGCCTGTGCAAATGAGTCTGTTATCAAAAAACACAGCGGTAATTTGGAACTCGAAAAGGGTCTATTAGTCCTCGAGCACGAATGGGCTATTGACTCATAGGCAAGTAGGGCTATAGGACTAATTGTTGGTCCAACTAGTTGGCCAAATATAAAGATGCAAATAAGTTTTGGTTTTCAAAGCCAGCACCTTTTTGCAATTAGTAGGATATGACTTTTAGCCTAGTAGTAGCTCATCCAATCAGAACACAGCATTGATGATAAACCACCAATTAATTATTTTCTCTTTTCTACAAAAGGAAAAGCTGATGAATGTAAAAACGCGATTTGGCTCCCAGAGAAGTCTGACAGCTATCTCCGTAATCACACCATCCAGAAGCTGACTGTCTCTTCACAGTCCATGTGTAAAATCATGTGTTACCTCAGCGACAAGCAGTGCTTATCTTATAACTTCCATCAGAGTAGTGAAACGTGTGAGATCAATGATTCTGATGAATTCCAGTATCCTGAAGACTTGGTCAACATGCATGGGTATAGTTACAGTGGAACCAAGGTGAATATGGGATAATATAGATAGAAAGAAAGATGAAGAAAGAAAGAAAGAAAGAAAGAAAGAAAGAAAGAAAGAAAGAAAGAAAGAAAGAAAAGAAGAAAGAAACAGCACAGACAAAAGTCAGTCCTTAGGAAGGAGGCAACTTCCTTAGGAATCCTGTCACCCCTTCCGGACTGCCAGCATCACTGACCCCTTCCGTCTCCTTCCTGCCTTCCTCCTCCTTCCTCCTTCCTGCCCTTCCTCCTCCCCTTCCCTTCCTCCTCCCTCCTCCCCCTTCCTCCTCGAGAAGAAGGAACGGAAGAAAAGAAGTGGAAAAAAAAAAAAAAAAAAAGCTTGCAGACAAGGTTGCAATGTAAAGAACAATCTTCCTTTATCGCATTTATTTGTTACAGAATGGTTGTCAAAGCAAGCCGTGTACTGCCAATGCGACCTGTCAAGCTAAATTTACACACGAGGGAGGATTCAACTGTCTGTGTCCAAGTGGCTTTACTGGTGCAAGCTGTGAAATTGGTAAGGATTTATGCTCTTCCAGCTTCAAACTGATGTACACGAAGTACCTAATATATAAGGGGCTAGATAATGAACGCGAGTGTTCTATGGGATATAGAGTCCCGATGCTCAACCAACTGAGCCAACCGGGTGGCGGTTAAAATAAAAGTATTTCAACAGACGAACATATTTTGATATCTTTCTGAATTCCCTGTTTCATTTTTGCAGTACGTGGCTTCTCAGAGTGCTTTGTGAGCTTTTATGCACATTGCCTATTTAAAGTATTATAAAGTTGGTTTGTTGCTGTTGTTTCAGATATGGATGAGTGTACGACTGCACACGACAGTTGCCCCGTACACAGTACATGTATGAACACAGTAGGATCCTATAAATGTCGCTGTCATGCTGGATACAAGCGAAGTGGTCAAGATTGTCTTCCAAGTATGAATTACTGTACATTCGAAATGAAAAGCCGTACCCACCACGCTTCATAAGTTAAAATTTATTACCAAGCTTTCTGCCATGTTAGCGATCTTCGTGCAAGGACCGGTCGGATAATATTTATCCGTCCGTCGGGTAGCGCTATCCACCCTTCGTACAACTGGGCCCTGAAGACGGCCACATAAACTAAAAAATGTAGTGGATACGGTTTTTCATTTCAATATACAGCTATTTCAAAAAAGGTTGAATACTGAATACTGCATACTGCATTCCAAAGGGCATTGTGAGTCTCGTTAATTTGAAATACAAAGTCAATATACACCAGCAATTAACACTGTACACGTAGTTAGTATATTGCTTCAGATGGAATACACTAAAAATAGAATAAATAATCATTATTAATCCTACTTCAGACAATGTCACTATGACCCACAATGCTCTTCGGTCTTGGAATGCACTTTTCAGTATGCAGTTTTCAGTGTTCAACCTTTTTTGAAATAGATGTATATGATCCTACGTACGAGAATACTACTGACTTATTGTACTTAGGTCGTCAGAACCCGTCGTATCATCTTTGCTCCTTTTTCAACCCACCCCCGGTTAGCTCAGAATATTAGCTCAGTCATTTGGGGGCCGATCGGATAGTTATGCGGGAGGTCGCGATCGTTGGTTCAGTCCCCGGCCTGACACACAGGGTTTTTAAATAACTGAGGGGAAATTGCTGTCTTCGAAAGTACATGTAAAGATGGTTCGAATTTCAAGTCGGGCTCACATGGCGGTTCCGTTTCTCCACACTTTATCATTATACTAACCGATATCGGACGGACGTAAAAGAACCAATGAGAAATGAAAAAAGTCCTGGTAATGACCACTCTCAGTTTCTACACTTTACGATAACCATCTCTTATGTTTGTAAATTGTATAAACGTGCGCCAGTCCAGTGAAATTCACTCTTCAATATTAAACACTATTGATTATATGCAAATAGAAATGCCACTATAATATAAATAGGTTCTATTATGCTGCGTTCATAATGTATGGCATAATGTACGGCAGAGGGATAAGGGGGAGGGGGGGGGGGGGATGGTATTCCGATCTCCCCTAAATTTCGCCTTCCCCCCTCCCTCTGCCATACATTATGAACGCGCGCAGCCTTATTTATTGTCACGTCTCAGTTTTGTTCTCTATTCAGGGAAAGGCACAAAGGATTTACCGGGCAAATCGTGTTTGAGCATTTTGAACACTGGTTACTCACATGGCACGGGTGAATATTGGTTGGACCCAAATAACACAGGGGATCCGATTAAGGCATTCTGTGACATGACCACTGATGGAGGCAAGTAGAGCGATACCGTACTCGCACATGTATGCACACACATTACGCCACGCCACGCCACGCCACGCCACGCCACGCCACGCCACGCCACGCCACGCCACGCCACGTAAAGCTATATCCCACGTACTAGAGCCATTCCTTTGAACTTGTTCTTAAAATGATTAAGTTGTTGCGGGTATATCAGAATGCTCGGGTGTTTTTCCACAGGAGGATGGACAAAGTTGAAAAGGTTGTATCTACAGACTCCTTCAATACCATTTAACAACCCGTTGAACAGCTTTGACGCAGCTATTGCAGGAGGCCAAAACATTAGCGAAAACAACATCCCAACTGGACAAGCCATGCTAGAGATTCTTCAAGTGATGGGATTCCACCAGATTCATTTCTATTGTCACAAGAAATCCGTAGGTGAAGTAGTGAGTATCATGACCAAAAACAACACTGCTGGACAAGATGTAGTGCGTTACTTTACCAGTCCAGAAGCAACAGTTGACTTCCCGGAAGCTTGTGATTCGTTTGATAAGTTGCCTGAGGACACTTCTATTCTGGCAAAGAACTGTGAATTGTGGGGGAAAGATAAAACAGAAGCTACTACGGTGAACAAATGGGGTTCATTTAAGTGGCACGGGGGTTTGCGCATTTCCACTTGTCCATTTGCAATCATGGGTGCCGAAAATTATGGCTTTCGTTGCTATCACTTTTCGAATAGTGGTAGTCCAGTTGGATACGGTTCGTGTGATAATGAATCAAGTAGTTCACTTACTGTCAATGATACATGGCAGATAGCTGTTCGTTAGCCATCATGTTTCTGTCATCACAAGTAGAAGAGATCTCTCAAATATGGACATTTTGAACAAATCTGATTTAAAGAAAAACATGCACCGGCCATTATTTATGCAGGACAATTAGTAGAAAATTACTAGAGAAGTCCATCTTTTGTCCTATCGGATTGCTAGATTAGGCTAAAACTAACTCCCGTGCTGATTGGTTGGTGGGTGTGACATCATAATGCTTTCTTCGGCGACCACTTTAGTCAGTGAATTCTGGCTTTTTTAAAAATTTTTACTAAAGAACTTTTACAATTTTACTAAAAAATGAAGCTTCTCAGTCATAGAAAATATATGGATTCAACAACAAAACTGCACTATACAAGGCCAAGTTCAACTTAGTTTGTCGTGATCTAGAAAGTCCTTTCGCTCGCTCCTCACATGGTCGTTTCCCTTTTAAAGAAAAATGGCAAAAATCAGGCTTCGCACAAAATAATTCAAAAAATAATAAATTCATAGTCCAAAAAAATGTGTTTGAACTAAATGCATTCAAAGTTAGTTTGGCAAGAGAGTAAGGCCAAAGTCCAGCGTTTTTAAATTGTTCGCTAGCGGTGAAACGGATTGTTCTCCAAATAAAAGATAATGACAAGTCCCTTTTCGCGTTAAGTAAAAGTAATCATGTTTCATTCAAACTTTGACAAAATATTGTTTTTTATCTGTTGTTTATGGGAATTAAAAGATAAAGATAGAAAGTGGCGTGCAATGTTTTAAGTTTATGTTTCCTAAATATTGTTGAAGCTTCTCATAGATTGCATGTTTTAAGGTGGAACCAAACTAATTCAGAGCGAATTTTGGACAATTTTATTCTCGCTCCCTTCGCAAAACTATTACGTCAATTTAACTGTGTTTTTCATATACTGTGCTTGGATTATCCTAGATTCTAACAGTGTATTTTATTTTAAGATTTTTGAAATATTTAGCCTATTACGGCCGAAAATCAAACAGTGCTATTTTTAGTTTTTGGCCTTTTTCTCCTCATCCTCAAGTACGATTTTTCTGAAGTTTTCAGAATCTTATCATCTAGTGCTATTGCAGCCTGTGTATAAGTTTGGGTGTAAAGTCTTGGGCAGAAAAAAAGTTATGACGCCGCTTGAAAATTCGATCCAAAATTCGAAGCATATGAAACATCGCGCTGCAGAAACATTACCATGAAACGGATTGCCTTAAAGTTTTCACATACCTACTTTCAAGTATTGCGGATGAGCCTTGCGAAAAATCAGCATCAAATCTTAAAAACTCATTGAATAAATGTTTTTTTACTAATTGTCGTTATAAACCTCAAAAATAAGAGTTTTGCTAAAAATCACATTTTCGCCGTTTTCTTCAAAATGGCTACACGTTTTTTCTTCAAACTTCCCACATCGATAGACCAGGGCTTTATCTAGATGGTAGTGAAATTTCTACAGCTCGTCCTATCCAAATTTTGGAGAAAACATTTTTTAAAGTGAGCTGTACCTAAAGAGCTCACCTCGTCGGTCGACAACAACGCTCTCGGTCGTTCCACACGGTTAAGTTCGGGAGAATATTTACATAACAACATCTTCAATGTCATTGTGTTTATGCAGATATTTGGCTGAACCTGTCCCGAAGTTAACATTGTGGAATGTACGAGAGCGTTGTTGTCGACCAATATTGAATTAATTATTTCTAGCGGGGTGAGCTCTTTAGGTACACAAAACACAGTCGTCCGGCCTTTCTCTTGCCCAAATTTCCCATCTTTTATTTCAGGGCGGAAACTAAGCCTTACATGCACACTAGTAAAACCAAAAAAGCTTTTAAATAAATTCATTCAAATGAAGTAGTTATGAGAATAAGAACAAGATTCAGCGTTTTGTTCGCTTAATGAAACGGAAATCGCTCTCAAAATAAAGATTACACTACGAGTTTGACGTAGGCCCCGTCCACACGTATCCTCAAATTTTTTTTGCGGATACGGGTCGCGTCCACGCGTGTCCGCAAATTTTTGTATCCGTATCCGCAAATTTTACGAAAACGGTTACGTGTGGACGGTGAAAACGATTCGAATACGCTGCTTGTGAAAGCGAACATTTTCGTATCCGCAAAAAAAAATTGCGGATACAAAAATTTCCGGATAGGTGTGGACGGGGCCTAATGATGCATGTTTTTCTCCAACTTTCAGAACATTAACAAGAGATTGTTTTTAGTAAGTGTTCTCCATTAATAGGATGTTTAAGCAGGCTGCCACTTTAACAATGATAGTCCAAAAGACTGATACGCCGGTAACGATTTGAACGAACAACCTACTGGGCTGATCTAAGTCAGGGCACGGCTAACTCACAGATCGAACCCTGAAACAACAATTTGAGTTTCTACGAAATTTTAATTTGACTATATTTATAGGCATCTAGTGTGAATTCCAAGATCAGACTCAATCAGTTCAGTGTGATTCGTTAGCCTAGTCTCAAACGTCATTTGAAAGAGAAGCTCGACTGTGAAAGACAATGAATTTGCGTGGGCTGTTTTTTTTTTTTACCAGATTATTTGACAAACCCTTCCTTTTAACCATTTTTCAATAATTAGCTAGAAGTAAATCCATTAAGAAAAAAGGTACCATGTCCCTTATTAATCTCCTCCGCATTAGTTTCGGTCCCAGGGCTATTGAGGATATATATTTGGGACTGGGACCGTAACTAATGACGGCTAGGGAAGAGACTAGTCCCCTATGGCATGGGCTACCGTATAGAAAAGTTGGGGTGGTTATACAGCCGGATAATTTTACTCGTGAAGATGAGCCCTGTTGTACGAAGCCTGGATAGCCCTATCCGGCGGATAAATCCTTATCCAGTGGATAAGTTGATGCTGTTATCCCATAAGTTTATTCACTGGATAAGACTTATCCGTTGGATAGCGCTATCCAGGTTTCGTACAACCGGGCTCAGCTTCACGAGTAAAATTATCCGGCTGTACTACCACCCCAACTTGGGTGGGGGTGTGCCGCCAGCACCTCAAAACCCTGACCCTATCCCAGACCTAAAATTTTGATTTTACATACCCTACCCCAGAAAATACGGTTTTACAATCGATTGCAATCAATATTTACTAACATTTTTATTGTTTTTGTGCCGGCAGAAAGCGTAGCCTATTCGCCAGACAAAAATGATACCCTATCCCAGACAAAATGTCCAAAAATGATACCCTACCCCAGACCCAAAAGCCAAAAAACAATACCCTATAGGGCGGCACATACCCGTATAGCAAATATAGGGGAGAACCCCCCCCTCCCGGGTGTAATACACAACCAGCAGTGTATAAATTATAAACTGAACAATTTTTCCTACGCTTTTGAAAAGATTAAAAAACAAAAACAAAAACAAAAAAAAACCAGATATGTTGCCACCTTTAGTTACTTTCATTTTATTCACTTAACTTTTTCCTTTTCCTATTATTGTACTTTTCCCCCCGATAATGTAACTTTATCTTTATTTTATTAATTATTATATCTCTTATAATTAAGATAATGACAAATACTGAAATTTGCTTTATAAACATATAATCTAACTATATAAAATATGTTTAAAAAAGAAAGAAAGATAGATAGATACAATTATCTATATTTACTTAGCGAGCCGGTATTGTAATTACGCGCGTAAAGTGCAAGCGTGCTGAGTGCGCTTATAAAGCACGCGGGGATTGGCAGAACACGAGAGAAGTGTCAGGAGAAGTACGACGCATAGCGGAGTGCTTTTCGACACTTCTCTCGTGTTCTGCCAATCCCCGCATGCTTTAAAACAGCACAGCAAGCAAGATTTTTATATCTTTTATAAAATACAAATTACAGGAATGACGAATCTGAAAGTACGCGAACGTGCTGTGTGCTCTCATAAAGCACACGCTCCCAACTTATCAGAACGCAAGATTTAGAACAGTTACATAAGTGGTATAAAAATATATAATGAATAATATAAACTATTCAATTCATTCTTAAATTGCGCATGACTAATAACTATGGTGCAACTCATGGTACTGAGGTGCTGTTTTCTTATCTCTTGTCAAAATGAAATTTTTTGGGGTTCTCCAGTTTTCCTCCGTCTTCAAAAGTCAACTTCTAAATTCTAATAGCGCAGCGCAACCGTGACGTCATAAAAACGAAGACAAAGGCGAAATTCGGACAAACAAACTTACAAGTTTACTTTCAACAGATAATTTTCACAGCCGATCGCATTTGATCTTAGTTTACATGCGTTATTATTGTAACTTTAAGTAAAAATAATAAAATCGGTTCGTATAATCCTCGTAGCGGTTAAACAGAATGCAATGTTTATCCGAATCTTTAAGATATTTTTAGAATCAGTGCGCTGCGCTATTCAATCTTGGGGTTTCACCTAGTTTGGAGCCTGATTGTCCTACGCTCTGATACAGCAGTCAAAGCTTTAATAGAACTTATAGATTTTAGGACCATTGATTTTTTTATTTTGCTTTGACTGTCAGTCACTAAACTATACAACTCTATTTCACGGGCGAAAGTAAAATCACTCCAAGCGCTACGAGGGTAGTAATTGCCCTATTTCACTATGACATCACATCAAAACAATCTATTGTTTAAACGCAAAGGATCATGGTCGTCGGAGGGGGTCAAATCAACGCAAATATTCACCGAAAATTGTTCTAAAACCAGTATCAATCCACGAAGAGAAGTAGAATAGCCAGCAAACGCTCAGAATATTTTTGAGTACATATTAACACATATTATATCTGAAAACCAGACCAATTTAGATTAAACTGTTTCGCTAGGAGCAAATTTTGTTGAATTTTCTATTGGATTTGGCGATTCTATCCCCCACATAAACAAGCAGTGACGTCATAGTGAAATAGGACAATTGGTTCATGGGTTTTTTACTTTGCCCTTGAAGCAATGTTGTATAATTAGTGACTTACAGACAAGTAAAACAAATGAAAACGATGGAGTTTGTTTTGACTCTATTTCAAATTTAAAAGATCACTCTATATGGCGTGTATTCCAAAATCCTGCAAGTTGGTTAATCGCTTTTGTATGTGGCGGCAAACCTCTCTTTAAGATAGTCTTCACCAGTTATACCAGGATACTTGTTCGACCCATCCAGGCACTCGACCAACACATCATCATCGGGATGAACAAAGAATGCCAGAGATCTGCGAGGCTTGTTGCGAACTACTTCATCCGAAGGGATCAGAACACGATGTTTCTATTGAGAGAAACGAGAGAAAAAAAGAGTCAGCACCTGAGGTTTAATGCTCCAGTTTCAAGTTCTCTCTATTTATATTTCCAGCGAAGGTCCGTGTGTTTTTTTATTGTTGAAGCTGCGCATTCTTTATTTTACTGTTGGTATTTGTGAATAATTAGACACTGATGTGAGGCTAACCCTGTGTAAGTGAGTATGTAATCAAGGAACACAGCGGTAAGTTGGAACTTGAAAAGGTTGTTGTATTGATTGTTTCATTTTAAAATTTAGTTTTACCACCGGTTTGAAGTACATTTGGTATAATTGGTATACGTTTTGTAAATCCCTTACAAATTCAGTACATAATTAATGAACTGGTTTCCAATTTGGCCCACAACACATTGGAAATATGTCCCCTCAAACAGCCCCACAATGCACTGGAATAGCTAATAAAGATCATACTGTTGATCGTAGCTTGTCAGAAGTCCATCTCTGCATCAGATCACCAATATTGACTATGACACAGCCAGGTATAGACAGAGCATTAATATATTCTCCATCAACTGGTAGGACCTGTGAGAATGAATCAAAAATAAAACTGGGATATCTCATTTAACTTTTATCTCATTTAATTTAATAAGTTAGACTCCCCCACTATAAGTCAGATCTCACAGAATTTACAGAATTCACAGATCCAGATTCCTTTCCTGTTAGCATATGTAATAGGACTCCATGCTGTCCAATTAAGAAATAATTGGATGAGGAAAATTCTGAGGACTGACAAAATTGGATGAGGCTGTAGGCCGAGTCCAATTTGGCAGTCAGAGGAATTTTTTGAGTCTAATTATTTCTTGATTGGGGAGCATGAAATCCCATTACCTATTATTTATATAGCTGCCTAATTAATCCCATATCAACAAGACCTGTCCAATTAAGAAAATAATTGGACAGTTCCCTATATGGGATTAATGAGAAGCTGTATAATTAATAGCTTAATGCTATAGAAATTACTAGAGTGGTAAAATCTCTGTTAAAAATTCTCTCTCACTGGAATTTTATTTGTACCAATCCTTCCTGCCCAATTATTTTGTTCAATAGAGAAAAATCTTTCACACGGTACAGATTTGTGGGCTCAGTTTTACCACTCTACTGATTTCCATAGCATGATGAAGTTTTACAGGATTTGGTTAGGACTTCAAAACATCCCCCAGAAACTTATGAGTTTCTGACCCCATTGAGATATCCCCCTGAAAGTTTTATACTTTGATGCCAAAGGGAAGCCTCTCTCCCGAAGCCTAACAGAACAACTAAAAGAATGGAGGATTTATTTGAAGTAAAGTCTGAAATTAGGCAATTAGGGGGCTGAGACAAACTAGTAGTAAAGACTGAATGTTAGGGGGGTAAAACTTGAAATTTGGTGGACATTAGCGAAACAATTGTGAAGATGAGGCAAATTCTCTCCTACTCTCCCCCCCCCTGACCCCACCATGCCACCACTAGCCCTTCTTTCTCTGCAGTCACTGCCTATCAAATTCCCTAATTTATAAAGGTAATTTATAGAAGCTTTGCACCATGATGCATGGCAGCCATGACAGGGGGAACAACAATAGAATATTTTTCATGTAAATCAGATGAGACCAGATTCAATTGTTCCTGCCTTGTGTCATGGCTGCCATCATGTGATGGTACAAAGCCTCTAAAAATAGTACCTGTAATCCACCCAGGTCATCCTGGAAAAGCAGAGTAATAGATCCATAATCACTGTGTTCGCCACAACGAACTTGATCTTTCTTTACTGTTGAACTGTCAGGAATGGGGGGATAGTACAAGATGCGCATGGCAGTGGAGTTACCAGCCTTTCCCAAACGGCTATGGGATTCAGCAATCAAGTTTGGATTCTGTTTAATGACAAAAAAATAAAACAAAAAAATAAACAATCAAACAAATAAACCAACCAACCAACAAACCAAACAAACAAACAAACAAAGAGACTGAGCAAAGGCAAAGGCAAACTCAAAATTTATTTATTTATTTCAACAATATTTATACAGGGATGTCTCATTTATCAGAACTAGTTTAAAGAAAGCCCTGTTAATAAAACAAAAAGACAAATCAAGAAATATATCCATAAACCCTAATTACTAATAATACAGCTAATGAAATACAATATATAAGAAGTTAGTATTGTAGTATTTTGAGTAATAGGTTTTTAAAGAGGAGTTCCCCCTAGGTGTTGCTTTTAAACTCACAATCCACATGGCCCCCGCACCATGGCCATATGAGATACGTCAGTAATCTTGAATGGTTTTGAATTTTTATTTTTATTTTTACCTTTATTTTTAGAGCAATACCAATGGCCTGAAGAATTCTGAAAGAAAGTTTTGCACATTGGTCGTACAAGTTTTTCACAGTACACTCCATCTCTGGAACAGCAGTTGTTGGCCATTTTGAATTCTATTGAGAGAAATAAATTTGTTTGTCTAAATAGGATTATAAAAGTTTGTGTTTTCTGAGATAGTGAACATGGTGCATTGTCAATGGATGAGTGGATAGATGAATGGATGGATGGATGGATGGATGGATGGATGGATGGATGGATGGATGGATGGATGGATGGATGAATGGATGGATGCCATTGGTCGATGGATGAATGGATGAGTGGATGGATGAATGGATGGGATAGATGGATGAGTAGGTGGATGGATGGATGGATAAATGAATGAAAGAATGGATGAATGAATGAATGGATGAATGAATACAAATAAAATATAATCAGTACCCACATGCCCACTTTCACTCTTAAATTCAGTGTTATCAACATTAAAAGCTTCTTTTAAATCTGCTGGTCTTTCTGGATTCAAGCTGTTAATTGGAAAATATTAAAAAGTAAACTTAAGTTTAATTATTTCTGCAAAACTAATTTATTTTTCAAAATTTAATTTTATCTTTATAATATATAACCTTTCCCAAGTTTCCTTATATTTCACAAATAGGGGATCAGCTTATTCCCAGTTCCAGTTTAACCTAAATATGTTTTTGCACCCCTAGATGCTTCCAACTCCAACTAGTGACCTAGAATCGTGAAAGTGGGAGGGGAGGGAGGGGATCTGACTGTCAAAACTGCAGACCCTGTTTTCTAGAAATAGAAAGGGGTGATTAATTTGAAATAAGAAATTTTGCATTGCATAATGCACGTCATACAACTTTTCAACTTGACCTTATTACAGAGCAACAAGATAAATTTTCACTCAGAAAATATTCATTTACTAGGCAAAATAAACCGACCTTTTCTACAAATCTAGTCTAATGGAAATATTCATATTGTTCCCTATTTTTTTACTGGTTGTTTCTTGAAGCAAAACCTATGGCTGGGAGATGTTGATGAAGACAGCATCGTGTTTCGTAGTAATGACAAAGTATGCTTAGGAATGCAGCTTTATATTCAGGACATGATTGATTTACAATATTAACTAAATAGGCCATGAGCCTATTAGTAGGTTGTGAGGGTTAGAGAGGTCTTAGAATAAACCGATACTAAACAGTCAAATTGATGAATACAAACAATATAATTTGGAATCTGGTTGTTTTTTTTTTTTTTGCTTTTCAAAACAGTCTCGTTGCTAATAGTCTATCAGTAATAGTCCACCAGAAGCTCAACCAGGATTTGCAGCATTTGTGATATACAGTACGCCCATTAGAAGGTTTAATTTTATACATGCCTTTCTCTTTCTAAAGCAACCCATCCATGATTACCACTACCATCAGTAGGTCTGGCACACTTTTGTTTTTCCTCTACGGGTAGTCCAAAGAACTTGTCAACTACTTCTCTCACTTTAGCTATCTAGCGGATTTATTAGAAAAGACATGTTTAAAAAAAGGTTTTTCGCAACCAGATAAGTTAATAGCTTTCAAATTAACATTAATCACAGGAATATTCATCACAACCACAGCAATACCGAGTAGTGGATGAAAAAAAAATTATTTAGCTTTAATAATTAACTCCAATTTTATATACCTCTTCGTTTGAAATGCCATGATTTTTCAGGTAAACAAACCCAATACTGCTGAACGCTTCACAAATCTGACTGGCTACTTCTTGTATTTTTTGATCTGTATCAAAAAGTAAGTCATCTTTGTCTAAAGAGAGAGGACTAAAGTCCACGACAGGAATGCAGACATCCACCATCTTGACTTTTGTTACAGATTTGTGTTTATACAAGAAACCTTACAAACCACAGGCATCCCAAGCTCAATGTTAATGTCGAGCGCAGCCTCGTTCCCGTTGCCTTCTCTTCTCGCCTTTTTTAAGATGGCGGCGCTCGAACAAGAATACATTTATATCAGTGTTAAGTGTATGCTACATCGAGTGTATAATCAGATTAAAAAATCTGCTTATACAATCGATGTAGCATACACTTAACATATAGATCTTTACCGAGTGACAAAAACACACTTCATAAAAATACATTTGTTGATTGGTCTTCCTGTGGTACATAAGACAGGCTAAACTATATTATTTTAAGTGTCGCTTAAATAATAATAATAATAATAATAATAATAATAATAATAATAATAATAATAATAATAATAATAATATTGATCTATCTAATTATGTTAGCCCATGCTCGCTTTCATTCAGATCTACTAGAAGCACTTTCAGTACAGACTATAGGGTTAACTCTTGCAAAACATCTACCTTCAGGCGGATTCCTTTTTCAATCGCGTTGTTTTCTTGTGGAACTCGCTGCCCTCTAAGATTAAGTCTTCTATTTCAGTTTCATCTTTTAAAACAATGCTGCGATTTCACTATTCTTCTCTCTTGCTTTCCGCTTTTGGCCTTGATCGTCAGATCTTATAAAACCGTTTGTTCCAAATGCCGATCCACTAATATCTCTGCTGTTTGCTGTCGCTGACGCCTCTAGTATATTTTATTGTTTTAGCTTTACTTTCATTTTATATTCTAATGTATTTTTGTCTAAATGTAGTTTATATGTACATGTATCTTGTCTCAGGCTGAGCTCGCGTGGACTTAAGTCTTTTCTTAGTCTGTGCAATGCGTTACTGAAAAAAAAAATTAATTGATTGGTCTTCCTGTTGTGTGTTTCATATTTACATGGCAAATTTTTCCAACTTCGTATGAAGTTTTCATAAGGCCTGTGGAAAAACCCAAACTAATTTTTGTAGTTCGTGTTATTCTATCATTTAAACATTGTACAGCTTGAGTTTTGTAAAAATTAGAGAATGGCCACATGCAAAAAATCGCTTTTATAAATGTGAGGTAAAATCAGTGTTTTACGAAACTGTGAATTACTGTGCTGGAAGAATGCAATTTTTTCTATCTAAAGTTTAGATTAAAACGTCTAAATTCACCTGGAACAATTGTTAAACACCCCTTTTCTTGAATTCAGTTGCAAATTTGATTGTAACTTGGGTTTTCACTTGAAGCGAGAATGTTTTTGAAAGCGTAATTCACAGCCGTTTCTTGAGCAATCCGGATTTTTTACGTAGATCGAAAAACCGACCCCAGTACGTTTATAAACTCATCAAAACAGTTCATGATAGTTTTGTTATATTGTTATGTTGCGTGTTTCTTGTAAAACTGTCACAACCGTTAGCTCTGATGAAGAGCAAGATGCTCGAAATCTTGGCTTGATTTATAATTAAAAAGCTGATGAATCAAAACTATCATGAATCTTAACTCGGCTTACAAACACTTATTGGATTTAGTTCATCAAATAGTGTCTACAGACCAAAAATGAAGGACTTTTATTTTTTTGATTGTGGGCACAAATTTTCGATTTTGCTCGATATTTCTGGACAGTCGCTCTTAAAAACTAGTTTCGCTGTTACAACCTTTTCAGTTTGGCTAGAACAGTAACGATTCGTTGTTTACATTCGTCAACCTCTTGCGCGTCGTGCACAACAAAACAAAACATCTCAATTATTCCATCCTCGCGCTCTACACACCACGCTCGACCTATTTTTCAAATACAGCCTGCGGCAATTGAAAAGAGTTCCACTCAGTCTTGTTATTGATGTATCCTTCCTTTCTGATCCGTACAGACTCAGCAATCTGTCTCAACATTGCATCATTATGGTAAACGCCAGTTACGTTCATAACGAAATTTGGGATTATTCCTTCATGATCCTCTCTAGCATGTCTCGGCTAACACAGATTGTCCATCATTCTTATCTATGTCTTTCAAATGCTCTTTACCACGCGTGTAGGCGCTCCTTGCCGTCTCCCCAACGTATTTTCCTTCACTTCAATTTTTACACTTCACCTCACCTAGAGCGCGAGGATGGAATAGGCCCTTTGCAGTTAAGGTCTGCCTACTTTTGAACGTTCGAATTGAGCCCACGATGAGCGCGCGCTCAAAAACCGCTGAAAAATCTACAAGATTTTATTGAAGAACCATACGTGTTTTGAGCTTCAACAGGGCAAAACCCTCAAATTTTGCTCGGGACTCTCTATTTTTTAATAGCTCATTCGAAAAAACTCCTAAAAATCTAGGTTATATCAACATTTAAAAAAAGTTTAAATCAGTAACACATGAAAAATTAGATTTTTGTAGGGATTTTGTTCGTCTTTATGAGATTTTTTAAGAGCACCGAAACTACAAAATATGACAAATCAATGTATTTTTTTTGTATTTTTGTCGAAAATATCCATGTATTATTGTAGAATGATTGACTAGCCTTTATTCGTGCAATCATATAGTCTGCAAATAACTATTATCTTATTAATCTTTTTTTTTTTCTAATCACTTCCGGTGGCGCAATTTTTACTCCAAAAGCTCATGCGTAGGCTTCATTAAATGCTGATTATCTCGAAAACGAGCTCTGAACACCCTATTTTTCTTTCCAGAGTTGGAATCAGCATTAAATTTCAATTCGGAAAATCGAAGATTAAAAAAAAGTTTAAATCAATTTCCAAAAGTAGGCAGTCACCTTAAGCAATCACATGCTGATTAATTCACTGAGAGCAAATGAATGAACATCTTGATTCCCATGGGTGAAATTTACTGGACTGCAAACAAACTTTCTACAACCGGTTTCGAGAGATCGTAATAAAAGTGCATTTCGTAACACACTGGATACACATGTTTTCATTCAGTTCTTTACAAGTAGCTAAAAAGAATCACCAATTTAATATAAAAACAAAAATTTTGCATTCCAGTACAGACACGTGACCGTTAACTGCAAAGGGCCTATTGAGACTGATGTTTTGTTTTGTTGTGCACGCGCAAGAGGTTGACGAGTGTAAACAACTAGTCTTTTAGAATAAAGGCCCTCCCCCTCAAAAATAGTATAAAATATATAAGTAGAATGATTACAATAAATCAAAGTCTAATATACACCTCAAAAAAATCATTTGATTGGTCAAAGCAATTTTTTAAAAACTTCTTCGACATTACTAACATAAAGGACGCATAAAGAATTTTGCAACTGACTGTTTTGTAAATCTATTAGTTTTGCTACCATTATTGCCGAAGTGCAGGAAGTGCAACCCGTGAGAATTCAATCTAAAATTAAACTGCAATAAAGAAAAACAAGATCTCGAGAGAGACTTTTTTAGCATGGGCTTTAATTTTTAATGTTTAAACGTAGAAAGAAAAAACGAAAGACACTGCAACCATGTCAAAAGAGACCAACGACGAGTCTTTTGTTAAATTTATCCAACATGGCGGCTGTAAAAAGCATCGATCATTCATCGATTTACGGATAGATGAAAACCGAAGAATCCGAAGGAGCAAAAACCTTTCAGGGGAACTGACTATGTATCCTTAGGATTCGCAAAATAAACAAATACGAATAAAATAAAATAGAATAGAATTAAACTTTAAAGTGCTACTCTGACGAAAATCGCTCAAATTTGGATTCAGCTGAAACTTCCTAAGAATGCTCTTGAAAGGTCCAATAATCACTGTATGAAGTGTTTTCTCGATATTCAGGACGAAAGTATGATATTTTTACGATTATTTTTGGAGTCTGTGACGTCATAGACTCAACATCGAACTTCGCTCCATACATTTCTTTGTATATAAATCCTTGAAAAGAGACGCAGGCTCTCGATACGAGATTGGTACCATGATTGACACTGCTCTAAATCCGTATGCAAATTACTCAAAACATATGTAAATTTGACTTTCAAGGCATGCCTTATAAATTGGACTTCATGAATGCCAAAACTTAGTATGCATGCATGAAACGTAAGGGTAATTCTTTCATATTGTGTTTGTTAATACAGTATCTTGGTCTGACAAAAGTAGTAGTATACTCGCGAAATTTTTTGTATACTTGGAGAAAACAAACATTTATTTTCTCACTCAAACTCTTCAAAGTTCTTAGAAAACGTGCTGAAATGCACGCATGCGCAAACGTTTTTCTCTAGTGTCTCCATGGTTCACTTAACGGCTGCTGATTAACATAAACATGCGTTATTTCACGTTCAACTAAGCCAGGCGTCCCTTTGTGGTGATCGCTAAAATACTCCCAGCCGGTGTGATCAAGAATCTGAAAAGCAAAATGCAAACCTCACTCTACCTCCTCACTGAAACTGCGAAATATCTCAGGTGTGTTGTCAGTTGAACTCGAGTTTGAAATAACCAAAGAATATCACCCTTTATACCATAGCAACTCACACTTGCATCTCGTAGTTACCAATATATGGTGATTGTGAGGGTTAATGTTGTACAGTGTTGATCAGTTAAAGTATTGCCTAATTGTTTAGCTCAAGTTTACGATTACTCTCGTTATGATTCGCATAGTATATTATATGAGAGGATCATTCATAAACATTAATTGCAAGTAAATACATGTCTACTTCGAGAGATTTTGACAACGACTCGGTGAGACAAAACGTTGAGACTAAAAGCCGGATTGAGGTGAATATATCAATAGAACAGTTTACTTCAGCCGCAGCATTAGGTATCTGTAGATTCCTCTTTCAAGTTCACCCAAGAGTTTAATTTTCGGCAAGTTTTGAATTGGTAGTCTTCCATTTGGATTTTTGAGAATTACCTGGAATCTTATGGGTATCTTAGCTAGAAACATGTTTTTTAATCCAGTATCAAACAAGGGAGATCTTTGATTTGAGCACTGCCAGGCGGTTTGAACAAGGTCACTCCCCTGACCGACCGTCTTCGAAGTTGCACATGTTTCAAGAAAATAGGCAGGATAATGCAGCAGTTTTATTAGCAGAGCATGCAACAACTGAAGGTTTTCCAGGTTTGAAAAATGTCATAAAATATTAATATTAAACGTATAATCAATTTGTGTTTCATTCGGTTGACCTCGATTTGTCTGCTTAAAGAAATCTCTCATTTTCATTTACAACTCTTAAGTTACTGCTAGCAAAAGAGAAACCAAGCAAAATGCCATTTATTTCACATTATTTTATTGCAAGATGAAACCAAAAATGTCCAAATCTCTTTTGATATTATCATCTTATCATGCCATATGTTTATGTTAGTCGCTCGTGAATTATTCAAATTAAATTCAGCGTTCCTTTTCCCATTTGCTGATAGGATATCTGGTTTTTATGACCTAATGAAATTTCTGACGTTCATACTTGTGGACGTAAGAATTTTGAGACTGCTTTCAATATTCAAATAGGATGTCTTTGAAGGTCATCATGCATTTTGAGGTAAATCAGTACCTCTGAGAGGAAACGCGAATGATTTGTCCAGCACAGACGTCAGGTCTTGGGACATTTGGTATCAAGCCACTTCTTTTCTATTATTTGGACCCTATGTTCAAGTGTTTTTGTTCAAAACCATTACTATATTATTGAAAAATAATCGTTTCGATTAATGATTTATTTTGTGCTGCTGAGATTCCCCATGATAGCATCATAGCTTGCATTTTTCCTGGTAACCTTTTCTCGTCCAAACCATTACCAAACAGAAAGCTGATGTTTCTCAACAAGATTCATTATGAGAAAATTAAAACAAACCCTGGCTTGCTTCTATAATCCTTTTCACTTATATTGACGACCAAAGCTGTCAGTTTCGAGACAAAACCTGCATACAAATTAGTTTGTACCGGAGTGCCCCAAGACTTGTCACGCTAGATGGGGGTGACAAAATTACCATAGCCCACACTAGGTCAACCGAGCTGGTAAAGGTTTTCTTGACTAGGCGGCCGGACTATTCTTCGTACGATAAAAGCGTCGTACCAGTTAATACTTTGTGCCTCCACAGACGTCAAAAGATGGGTTTATTTCCGAGTAGAAACAAGGCGAAAGCTCAAATCAGGTACCAAATTTTAAAAGGTTTTTTCCCCGCATGAATTTTTGAATCTTTGTGAGAAGCCAAAGCTTGCTCGACTAAGCTCTCGATATGTGTATTGCTCAAGCCGTGAGATACCACTTTCACTTGGTTAAACCAGCTGAGTCGTAAACTAAACAAAACCATAGCTTTTTACAATGGTGTCCTGGCAAAGTCCTTCCATTCGCGGGTGAACTGGCCGGCACGAACCCACCACACCACTTTATTTTAATACCGCTCGGTTTCAGGTTGCTCAAACTCATAACCTGCATTATCGAATGTCCAGGTTAACTTGAATACCGTTTGAGAGAAAAAAAGAAAAAAAAAAAAAAGGCTTCAATTGCCTCTCAAGGGCAAAATATTGTCAGTGATATTTGACATAGTAGGCCTTAAATGGACTTTTGGAAATTTAAAATTATCGGCTCAAATTGTCAGGTCAAGTTATCATGCTTAGGTTGAGCCCGTTTGTGGTCGGCGAATATTCAATCAAAAATCGTTTCGCTTGCTTTTATTTTCGGTATACTTTTCCTTAGGCTATTTTATAGTAAAACTAACTAGGTAGAACCGATACTAATTAGGCTGTAGCTCTAGAAGCCACGTATTTCCTTCACTGTCATCGTAACATCAAGAGACTACGTTCACGTGTATTATAAGGCCTTGAATACCATTCTATCAAATCCCAAAATGAGATAAATAGTACAGTCAATATACATTTTAACGGCTCCAGCAGTGGGAATTCAAATTTGAGGATATTTAATTTTCTGAAAGCTCTGGCACCAGTGAAATGCTCTTGAAAGTACAAATTTCTACTGTGTGTTTGCTTTAAAAACTTTGTTTGTTTGTCGTTCGTGACTCGGTCATATAGTTTCTGGGTTTTCATTAAAAGTGGTCCTCTAAATAGCTTGAATGAAGAGTCTTGTACACTTTTAGAAAGCTATACTTCTCCTCCAATATTTCTGGAGCAACATTCAAGAGAATTTCAGGATGGAAAAATAAAAATATCAGAGTCATATCTAACCCACGTTAGCAAACAATTGCTCTTGGCGCTCGGTGAAGATTCCAAGGAGCTTTTGTTTTCGATAATGCAAAGTTTAGTTCGATTTGGGGCAATATTTTCATTTTTTAATCTTGACAGAAAATTCTTAAAAAGTTGGCCGACTCAAATATTGCCTTCTTTCAAAGGTAGAATGTATTTTTATCGTCGTACGAGAAGTATTTTAAGGTTATCATTACCTCTGTGAGTTATTTAATCTTTAAGTTTATTGCTGTAAGAGTTGTCATGACAACAGAAAACAAATCATTGGATTACGGGACTTTTCGCTTCGGTCTCTCAAGTGTCTTTTTACAACTCTATCTGACTTTAACAGGGCCGGCCAGGGTCAATCAAAGATTGCTTAATCGATCCATAAAAAAGCGTCCTTGAAAGCTTTACAATGCGTAGAAAGAAAAGACTTTATCAACATTGCAATAAGCTTTTATCATCGCCATTTCAAGGGTCTCTAAAACTTACAGGACAGAAGAATATCATAGCTGTAAAAATTAATATTAAAAAATGTGGGGTTTGGAGGAAGTCGGCTCAAAACTCGCCGGAAGATATTAATTTCGAAAATCGAAATTTTGTATGATAACACTCAGTTGTTGACAAAACTGATTTGAAAAAAAATATCGCATCTTCGCGAGTTTTGAACTCAGTTATTTCATTCAAACTTCAACTAATTTTAATATTCCTGCATTGGAAATCATTTTTCTGTTGTTGTCGACCGTGAATCTAAAAAAATACCTTATAGTTAAAAAGCTCATTGGCCGAGGATTTTTCTCTTTTTCAACACGTACCGCGGAGCTTCAGACGGCGGGTCAGCAAAAAGCGTATCATTTCCTGTTTGCCGTCTTCGATCTACAATTTTCATCGAGATTTTTAAGTTCCAGAGTTTTTCATATATAATGAACATTTAGTTTTCAGAGGTTCATCAAAAATATTTGTGTAACGACCAAATTAGCTGGGACACTGAGCGATGGATTAGAAACGTTCAAAGTTTATGGGATATGGGGCTATGGGGATTTTTAATTTTAAAATAATGTTTGTGTTGGACCCCGCTCGAACATTACATATTTTTAAATAAATAGAGTAAGTAAATAAATAAATTACTATATTATTTTAGTCTTTGGTTTTAAACCAAGTTCGTTTGCCCTTCTTAATCATTACCGGACCGGTACCCGACACAATCCCCATTTCCTCTCTCTCCCCCATCGAATAAATTATCCACAAACGTTTGTTTCTTGATTACATACAAGCCAGGTAATCATTCCCCAAAAAGCTTGAAATTTTGGTCAATCACTGACAAATTGTTGGCCTATGCTTTAAGCTGCTCTAAGCTAATTGGTCCTAGAAATGAATTACCATTTCCCATTACATGTGAGGATTCCTTTATAAATGCCGGCCAACCAAACTCCTAATTATCAATAGATTTAGCCCAGAAAAATTATCTTCATATTTCATGGCCCTCTCTATGGAAACCTTTTAATTGCATCATGTAAAATTTTGCACTCTCGGTTGAAGTGAAAAGCCACTACCACAAAAGAATTTCTTATTAACGCCGCGAAAAAACGTCGAAAAAAGTATTTATGGTCTTGCAGTTAAATAAGGGCCATTCTCTTTTTTCTTACCAATTTATTTTAGATGTTATTTCCTTGTATATCTTCGTAATTCTTGCCATTGGTTGACTTTTATCGGAATTTTTTGTATGTGAATTTAATCTGGTTAACAATGCAATGATATAAATCATGCAAATGTGTCCAGTCTTCCGTACGACGAGTAGCCGTTTCATCATTTCTTACTCCATCGAGTCTTGGCCCGCCGAACTCTACACTTCCTTTGCACTTAACGTCCAATCCTCTTTCCTGAATTATGGGTCTTTTTCCATCCAAAAAAAAGAAAAGGTATGATCGTTTATGGCTTGTGTAGACTAGTTTTCTTATAATTAGGCATCAGTGCATCTGTGCATTGAGATAATATGGCATCTTAAAAATACTCCATGATTAGCTAGCCCTGTATGGTTTGAGTCGGGGTTGTCTAGTGACTACGAATATTAACCCGTTTCTCATTGGTTTCACTGTGGTACGTAAAAAAATGTCGTAAATCTAAGTATATCTTTTCAAAAAAATAACAAATTCATTAAATAAAACTGTAAACTCGCTAATTTTTACATTTGTATGAAAAATATAATAAGGTGTTGTTCGCAAATCAATTAATTTTTATTTCAAACTTTTGCATTAAAATCCCAAACTCGGAGAATTTTCCATGAAAGATAGCCTTCCAGTTTTATATTCACGCTTTTTGATCATTTTAAGGTCTTTTAAACTCAACTGGAACCGAAAAAGTTACACGATATTATTGTGATAATTTTTCTTGTTGCTTAGAAACGAAATATTGATAGACATAAACATTAAAACACAAACACTTAAATGTTTGTCATGACAAAGTGAGGATTAAGTGTTTGTGTAAGAGATTTATTAAAAAGTCACTCAATTTCAAGTATGCTAATTTTCTGATCGGATTACTTCGTTTCGTGCTTATGCTCTTTAGTTCATTTTTATAATAATTAACGTCATATGAATCTGTAGTTTAAATGTTTTTACAAATGTCAGTGTGACTTTTATTTCATTTGAACAGTTTTAATCGGTCTCCTCCGATCCTCAGATGCCAAAACACATAAAAATGATTTATATTTGATTGAAAAAAGTATTTGTTTCCATGAATGTGTAAGCGAACAGGACTTGGTGCTTAACAGGACTTGGTGCTGCAGTGGCGGATCCAGGATTTTTCAAAGGGGGGTTCCGTTTCTTAAAGTGTATATAACTCTTTTGTTTAATCGATGTTTGACAAAAAAAAGGCTCTAAAAGGAACTTAAAGGTAAATTAAACATTATAACAGCAAATATCTATCATTTCGTGTTCAACATTATCTTTGTGGAAACTTTTAAGCAAAATTTATAGATAAGACATATTTCTATTACCTAAAAGATCAAACCCTCAAGGGGGCCTCCGTGGACCCCTTCGACCCCCCCACCCCCACCCCCCCCGGATACGCCACTGTGCTGGCTTAATGGATATTCATTTCATTAGTAAAAAGGGCACCCACTTACTAAATCAATAGAAAACTGATCCATACCCTGATTTGAACGAGTGGAATTGAAAATCACCCTTACAAATAATATAGTAATATGGGGGAAGCCACAGTGCATTCTTACAATCGACCAGTGTCTTACGACTGACGGACTAACAACCCGCCTATGACACGTGTCTGATGAGAGGCACGCTGCAATAAATGTGGGGAATATAATATATTTTCAGTTGATATTCTAAAACGAACAATGTTAGCTTTCGAAATGTTAAGGTATTAATTTTAATTTATTTTCTTTTCATATACTACAGTGGTGGGGATACCCCGATGGCGAAAGAATGCAAACGGTAAGATATGGATAAAATTTAGGAGCGGATCCAGGATGGATCAGGGGTTGCATTACGTTTATTCTGAAGTATCTCAGCAAATTTCGTTAGTAAAATAACTTTTCAGCTTCGTCTAATTAATGCTTTCCCAATTCAGAACACGTGTCATTTTGTCTTTCCCCAAGATTGACCATTGTCACTTACCTCACTGATGTTCATATCTGTTTTATCATTCAAGACTGAGAGACGAGAACAAGTTTCCTGAACCACTCCTAAGCGACAAAGCCAACCCAAAAAGTCTCGTGCGCAAATACCTTACTCGGGAATTGTTCGAGTCCCTAAAGGACAAGAAGACGCCTCGAGGGGTGACACTATGGGACTGCATTAACTCCGGAGTCGAAAACCTGGACTCTGGCACTGGTGTCTATGCTGGGGACGAAGAGAGCTACAAAGAGTTTGCAGAACTTTTTGATAAAATCATCGAGGATTACCATTCTCCGTACAAGCTTGCAGATGGTCATGTTTCTGACATGAACCCAGAGAAAATTGATGCACCAAACGTGGATCCTGAGAATAAGTTTATACGATCTACACGTATTCGTGTTGCGAGGAATCTCAAGGGGTATGGCCTGACACCCACTCTTGGAAAAGAAGAACGGAAAGAATTGGAGAAAAAGGTGAAGTATCCGCATGAATGTTCTAACGAAGATGGTGCATTGTGGTTTAGCTTGGGAACAAACTTTTGTTCATGATCATCATGTCTTATTTATGAAAACTGTACAAACAACACCACATAAATAAGCAGTGCAAGTGTTGTTTGTACAGTAGAAGCTAGACTAGGATGTATCCAAATGGATTTTTAAAAAAATGTTTTGAATGCGAGGCTAACATGAAAACACTGACAAAAGAAATGTCACAATCGAAAAAAGGAAGATTTCGTTTGCATTTTCATGTTACCCTTGCATGCATGTTCTTTTTGAAAAGGGTACATTATTGGAGTCACAAAAGGTTTATTATTTGCTCTCTCTCAAGAACAGCTTTACCTGGTTTCACTTTGCACCACTAAAATTCTGGGTTCCCGAGTATGTAACCAACCATGAACCGCATGTACCTGCTCAGTGCAGTTATTCCTTCTTTAAGTTTGAAAGGCAATTGGTGGCAATCGGCAACGCACAAGTGGTAGCATGTTGATTTTACTGATGCTTCATGTCTTCCGCGATGAGTCAATTTAAATTTGCATTCTTCAAAAGCTTAATTTTATCTCTGTTTTTCAAGGTGGTAGACGTTCTGAACTCCTTGACTGGTGACTTGGCTGGGACATATTACCCACTTTCTGGCATGGATGAGAAGACAAGGCAACAACTTGTAGATGACCATTTCTTGTTCAAGAAAGGGGATCGCTTCTTGGAAGCTGCTGGCATTAACAAGGAATGGCCTGAAGGAAGAGGAATCTACCACAACAATGACAAGACCTTCCTTGTATGGGTCAATGAAGAAGATCAGCTTCGTATCATCAGCATGGAGAAAGGAAGCGATATTGGATCAGTGTTTAGCAGACTTTGCCGTGCTGTCAATGAGATTGATAAAAAGTTGGGCTTCCAACACACTGATGCTCATGGCTATCTTTCATCCTGTCCTACCAACCTTGGAACTGGAATGAGAGCAAGTGTTCACATCAAGATCCCTAAAGCCAGTGCCCACCCTGATTTCCAGAAGATCTGTGACGAATACCACATCCAAGCCCGTGGTATCCATGGTGAACACTCAGTGTCTACTGGAGAAGATGCTGGTGTATTTGACATCAGTAACCGTCGACGTCTTGGTCTGTCTGAAGTACAATGTGTACAAGACATGTACAATGGAGTCAAGAAATTGTTGGAGATCGAAAACGCTGAAAAACAGTAAGTATCAATACTGAAAAGAAATTTAGTAACAGTGTCCGTCTGCATAAAGGCAACGGATAGCACTACTACAGAGCTAAAAACGTTGAATTTTGGCTTTCTAAGAGACGAAAGCTTGACCAAAAAACTTATCCCTAGAACTTGGGACACATAACCTTTATTGAAATTCACCTTAATGCATTGGAGCTTTCTTATTTTGACAATGACATCCTTCATCACAAACAAGCGAGGAAAGCTCGCGAGATTTTCAACGCTGAAATTGAAATCGAGCATTCTCGTGTTTTATCAGATCCTAACTTTATGTTGTTCCGTAGATTTGACCCTGACAAGTTTCCCGAAGTTCTCAACAATCCAGAAGTGAAGTCCCTCCTGAAAAAGCATCTCAGTCAAGAGATCTTTAATGAACTGAAAGATAAAAAGACTTCCAATGGAGTAACTCTACTTCAATGCATCAATTCTGGTCTTCAAAATTTGGACTCATCCACAGGCGTCTATGCAGGAGACGAGGAAAGCTACACTCTCTTTGCTCCGATGTTCGACAAGATCATCGAGGATTACCACTCGCCGTACAAACTTGCCAACAAACATACTTCTGATATGAACCCGGAGAAGGTAGAAGCGCCTGATCTTGATGCCGATGGCTTTTTCATTAGATCAACGAGAATACGTGTTGCTCGTAACCTTAAAGGATACGCACTGACACCGGCCGTATCAAAGGAAGCTCGAATTGAAATCGAAAAAAAGGTATAGTTCCTGCTAACTCAGCTAACTCACACGTAAACTACCAATGATGGCACAAAGATATTACCCACTTTATTGCAAAGTGTGATATTTTATCTTATCGCCGGTTATTGCATTCCATTCTATTAAATCTATATCTCATATCATGCTATGCGCCACGTCATCTATAGTCAGTACCTTCCTACTTCAACACACTTCGTACCTTTCACTTCAAAACATAGAATAATTCGGTACCTCAGCCTTTATGGCATGTACCTCTACGCACAAAATAAGGCTGGTACCTCTCGATACCTGAGTACCTCACGGATTGGTGTTGTAGAACCTTTATTTTATATGTACTTCTCATCAGGGCCCATCCTATCTTCTGCTAATTATTTGTGGATCCAAAAGTCTAAAATATATATATTTACAAATTATCGATGACCGGTCAATAGCCCACTTCAGAGATACGCTTCGCTTGTCAAGTACAAAGGTTTCAGTATGAGGCTCCATGCTAAATGCTCAGTCATTCGTGACAAGAGAAAAGAATAACTTGAATTTAGCACTGAGCCTCCAACTGAAACCTTTGTACTTGACAAGCGAAGCGTATCTCGGAAGTGGGCTATTCTAAAAGTGGATGACAACTTAGCTCATGGCACATGCGCAAGTCAAAATTTGTATTACGATATCTTATCGATTTGGACCCTTTGGATTTGTGGCCCTTATTATAAAACCAAACTTTACAAAAAGAGTCACCTCTCTGTTGTATGGTCGTCACAACACTTTCATGGTATTGAATACTGACACAACCTTAACTTTGTATATTCCTATAGGTTACTGGTGTATTAAACAGCTTGACCGGTGATCTGTCTGGGACGTATTACCCATTACAAGGAATGAGTGAAGATGTTCGAGAACAACTCGTCCAGGATCATTTCCTCTTTAAGAAAGGTAAAACATAGATATTCAATCTGTATACACCTATTTCAGTGCATGATACCAAGAGCTACCGAGACAACTATCTCACTGGCCTAGTTGCTAAGCCAGTGAGATAGTATATCCAACATTCACCTTGAGGACACTCCGACAATACAAACACCTCGCTATCGTGGACGGAGAGAAAATCCCTGGCCAAAATAGCGTACGCACTGATAAAGAAATGACCGTAATAACTTTCGCGACCTGATTGAAAAAGTAATTACTGTCCTTTGATCTGAAGAGAACGTTTCAGTGTGGCAGTTATCCCTTGCTTTTGTCGATCCTATAAAATGGCCCCAGTACCTCGTGGCTTAATGTAAGACATAATTGGGTATATTTTTTCTCAAACAATGTCACAAAATGCCATTCCTCTGATTATTTTCCCCTACTTTATCACTTAAAGGTGATAGATTTTTAGAAGCTGCTGGAGTCAACAAGGAGTGGCCTGAAGGAAGAGGAATCTTCCACAACAATGACAAGACCTTCCTCGTATGGGTCAATGAAGAAGATCAGCTTCGTATCATCAGCATGGAGAAAGGAAGCGATATTGGATCAGTGTTTAGCAGACTTTGCCGTGCTGTCAACGAACTAGACAAACAATTAGGCTTTCAACACACCGATACTCATGGCTATCTTTCATCCTGTCCTACCAACCTTGGAACTGGAATGAGAGCAAGTGTTCACGTCAAGATCCCACACGCCAGTGCCCATCCTGATTTCCAGAAGATCTGTGACGAATACCACATCCAAGCCCGTGGTATCCATGGTGAACACTCAGTGTCTACTGGAGAAGATGCTGGTGTATTTGACATCAGTAACCGTCGACGTCTTGGTCTGTCTGAAGTACAGTGTGTACAAGACATGTACAATGGAGTCAAGAAACTATTGGAGATTGAGCAGGCAGCAATACAGTAAGCAACACTTTAAGCCTGGGCGTACTTTTTTCCCATTTTAAGCCGTGTCATTCGAGTGGAATTAGGGTTATTTGTTTGAGTCACAATCCTATCATTTAGTTTTAACAGGCGTTGTCGGTAAATAATGAAAACTACTTAAAACAAGGACACGCGATCTAAAACGAGAAAACAATACGCCCACGTTGAATAGATATGTTAATGATGACTAGAAATTGCCTACATTTTTGCTCTGGATCAAATGTTTTTGATCATTGAAATTTGAATTGTCCCTGGGATTGGGAAATAGCATTGGCAGCATAGGTTTCTCCAAGGTTAACATTTGGACTGGGAATTAATTTGTATAACTCACGATAAATGTGGAATAGCATTGTCAACATGAGATTCCTCAAATTTTTAAAAGTGCCTTTTTAGTACTAGTTGGCAAATTATTGACTAAATTTCTTTTACGCTCTAGGGAAAAACGATCCAAATTTCCTGCAGGCCTCAAAGACGAATCAGTGAAGTCTCTCCTAAAGAAATATTTAACCGAAGAAATGTTCACCGCCTTGAAAGACAAGAAAACCTCCCGTGGCTCGACCCTGTACGACTGCATCAACTCGGGCGTTGAGAACCTGGATTCAAGCTGTGGTGTCTACGCATGTGACGAAGAATGTTACGAAATGTTCAGTGATCTCTTCAATGCTGTTATAGAGGACTACCACGGGCCCTACAAACTCGCAGACAAGCACGTCTCCGATATGAGTCCAGAAAAAGTTGACGCCCCTAATTTGGACTCGGAAGGAAAATTCATCCGATCAACTCGTATTCGAGTGGCCAGGAATGTGAAGGGATTTGCACTCGCACCTGGACTGGCGAGTAAGGAGAGGGTGGAACTTGAAGAGAAGATTGTAAAGGTGCTGGCATCTTTGACTGGTGATTTGGCAGGGAAATATTACCCACTGTCTGGCATGGATGAGAAGACGAGGAAACAACTGGTTGACGATCATTTCTTGTTCAAGAAAGGGGATCGCTTCTTGGAAGCTGCTGGAATCAATAAGCAGTGGCCTGAAGGAAGAGGAATCTTCCACAACAATGACAAGACCTTCCTCGTATGGGTCAATGAAGAAGATCAGCTTCGTATCATCAGCATGGAGAAAGGAAGCGATATTGGATCAGTGTTTAGCAGACTTTGCCGTGCTGTCAACGAGATTGATAAACAACTTGGCTTCCAACACACTGATGCTCATGGCTATCTTTCATCCTGTCCTACCAACCTTGGAACTGGAATGAGAGCAAGTGTCCACATCAAGATCCCTAAAGCCAGTGCCCATCCTGATTTCCAGAAGATCTGTGACGAATACCACATCCAAGCCCGTGGTATCCATGGTGAACACTCAGTGTCCACTGGAGAAGATGCTGGTGTATTTGACATCAGTAACCGTCGACGTCTTGGTCTGTCTGAAGTACAATGTGTACAAGACATGTACAATGGAGTCAAGAAACTGATGGAGATTGAACAGGCTTAGTACAATTAATAAAGAAAGTCAATTCTGAGCTATCTTAGCTGACATGTAGGAAAGTAAGGATAGTTGGCTGTTGGACTAAGGTTCGAAATAGAGCTTTTACTTCCTAGTTAACAAAGTTTTATTCTATAGTTTTGAAGGTAGAATTGGACTGAAAGGATTTTTGCAGGGAATGCTTTCCAAGGGAATTTGTAAACATATTTGAATTATGCTGAAATCAAGTGCCCCTTACGCCTAACTCAATATTTTCAGTATTGATTCTACTTGAAGTTAATAGTTGAATGGTAAAATGTTTTTAAAAAAAATGATTTTAGTGATGCATCAAACCTCAAGATTTAATTTTTTTCAAAATATTAATGCATGTGATGTCATAGGAGGCATTCATTAAAATATACAAAACTTTTCTGGGTCAGTAAAACTTCCTGTATAAAACATAATTGTCTCACTTTAGGTTATTGAAAATTTTTTCTCATGGTAATCAGTGTTTCTATTTACAAATGATGCTAAATAAACTCAAATGCTTCCTATGCCATCACACTCATTAACATATTGCAAGTATAAACCTTGAAATCTCCAAGATACATCACTCAAATGATATAAAAAATAATTTGCCATTCAACTATTCACTTCATGTAAAATCATAGTAAGTTGTTTTCGTTAGGTATAAATCCCTAACATGAATGATCTTTTCTACGTACGCCAAGACGACAAATAAATCTTCTTCTTCATGTAAAATCAATATTGAACTTATTGAGTTAGGGTTTATAGGCACTTTAATAGTAACAAACATGGTTTGAAGTTTGAAATGGTATATTAAGAGCGGTATCCACATCTATATATAAAAGAATTTTCAGTTTTGCAACTGCTAGATCATTAAACTGGGCCAAGTTATGGAATATCTCGCATATACATTGCCGAAATGAGTCCGAAACTTTCGTCTAGTTCAAGTGCTATACTGGTGTGAAAATGTGTGAATAAAAAAATATTAAAGAAAACAATTTTGTGTTTTGTATTTGTCCAAAACTGAAGGAAAGTTTCTCAATAAGTTTTGTCTTTGGTGTAAGGAACAGAATAAAAAAAGGAAAGAAAAAATGGAGAGAAAAAGAATAGAAGCTTTGCGTTGGTTGCCATGTGATGGTGAAAACTTTCTATTCCTTAAAACTACGAAAAAAGTTATTTGGTTATGTACTGTTTAAAGTGCCAGGTGAATGGTGGCATGCAGGTTATCTCTTGCCATTGTTAGTTCAACCTGAGTGAACTGTCATCGCTTTTATCCCATCCCCGTTATTCAAAGCGGTCAACCAAAGCCTGTCGCATGATGGCAAACGCGCGCATCAGCTAAACTATGGTCCTCAATTCAATTTTGCTAAATACCACAGGTATCCCAGTAATTAATTAAGAGCTTTTATTAGCAAATGCCTCTTATGCAAACAAAACTATACATCCATAAAATTATCCTATAATTTTCTAAAATACTAATCTAAATTAGAATGCTAAAAATATTATATACTATATACTACATTTTATATACTATATGCTATATACTATTAAAACATCAATCTAATTTTATTTATATTACAGTGCAACGCTCAAAAGAATGACCACATTTATAATGCATTCGAATATTCTATGTTCGATAAACCGACGCATTTCGATGTGAAGCTGGCTGGTTTTACCAAAAAAGGCGTGTAAAGTTTCGTTTGGCAGCAAAAAGCCAATGCATAGAGATATGCGAATACAATAAATGTTGTCATACTTTTGCCCGATGTATGGGCTTCCGCAGTCTCTACAGATCGTGCTATAAAAGCTAAGCTTAATGCTTAGAGTGCGTACCATATGTTCGTGAAAAGCATTGTAAGAAAATTCACAAATTTGCACGGATTAGTAAGCTCAGTAGACCTCAGTAGACCGTCGACCTACAAAACTTTGCACTAATTTGTACAATTTTGTTTTCAAAATTTTACTTTTTCACGGATATATGCCCCATGCACTCTACCAGTGCTGTCCAGTGCTGGTTAGACTTGCCACTAATCGACTACTCGACTTTTCCCCAAAAACTTAATGTACGGCTTATTTTTGCAAGCAACTGAGTTGCGAGTGGATGACTCGCGCCAGTTTCTGTTAATTTCAATTGATTGATTTGTTGCATTAATTTATTCAACTGAAAAACTCGTCCGTAGAGTCTGACGCGAAACAGTGATTAAGATCTGCATCTCGGCTGCAATTATTAAATAGTGGTGCTGAGGACTTTTAGACAGTCCAAGTGCTGTACGTTTGAATTGACTTCAGTATTAATGCTTATACATCAGGGTCCCTTTGTACGAAGGTTGAATAGCGCTATCCGACGGATAAATTCTTATCCAGTGGATAACTCGATGATGATGTCCAATAAGTTTATTCACTCTCCACCCTCCGTACAACCAACCCAGGAATATTGCACCGCTACACATGCTATTCCATTTCTAGGAGCCTTGCAGTCTCGATTGTTACCTTCCCAGGTATACAAGGCTTATCTAGTATATGTTTTGACTTAGGATTCATTGATAGAATGATAGATTCTACATCCCGTTTAAAAAAAGCTTTACTAAGCACTTTACTTTTCACGGTGTATGATTTACCCTTTTATCATTACTGTTTCATTAGAAACACCGACGCAGCTCACACTAGTTTTTAGCTAGATGAGAATATGTGGACCGCATGGCACTAATGAAATACATGAAGATATAGAAATATAGATAGTTTATAGTGCTTGGGAACGAGGTTATTCCGGGCGGAATAACCTCGTTCCCAAGCACTATAACTTATCTATATTTCTATATCTTCATAGTTTTTAGCTAGTTATCTCTTTTTAAAAAATCAAGTTATGTTAATTTTCATGATTTTTGCTTAAAAAACTCGAGAGTAGGCGCCCATTAAATGCTGACTATCTCGAAAACGATCTCGGGAAACCCCTTTTTTCTTTTCATATTTAGAATCTGCATTAACCTTCACTTTAAAAAATCGCAGTTAGTGAAAAACATTTCAATTCTTCCTTAAAGGTAACCAGTCACCTTAATTTAGTATCTGCCCCCCCCCCCCTCCCTCCCCTTTTTCACATTGATTAAATACCTCGACCCCCCTGTTACCCTTATGTTACATGATTCAGGACCCGTCCTTTAAAAGGGGTGCTTCACGACCCTCTAATTCAGCCCCCGAGGAATACCCAAGTTTCAGCCAAACGATGCTTCGAGTTTTTTGAGTTCGTCATACCGTCTTTTAGCTCTACGAATGTTACTGTCAATTTTATCTTCCACCCACTCGTCTACGACAGTTTTGTCGAACACTTCGCTTAGAGGCTCCACTACCTCGTTCTTTAGTTCTTTCAAAATATCCAAAGCCCTGTGATCACGAAGAGAGATAATTTCAAACCGTTTGCATTACTATAATGGACGTCATTCGGAATGTCAGTCTGTCAGTCGGTCAGACAGACAGACAGACAGTCATACAGACAGACAGACAGTCATACAGACAGACAGACAGTCATACAGACAGACAGACAGTCAGACAGATGGACAGACAGACAGATGGACAGACAGACAGATGGACAGACAGACAGATGGACAGACGCAGAAATAAAAAGGACGATACTTACTGTTCTGAATAGTTAAATGCAGTGTTAACATGCTGATAGCTCAAGAAACGTGTCTTCAACTGACGACTAAGAAGCCAGCCATCCTCTCTGAAAAAAGAGTCAAAACGAAGTGTGAAGAAATTCATGAAGTCCCATTAGTGGGGTGATTGTGACGTCATAGCATTGGTTGACTTTGACAAAACCTTTACTCTTGGTGTCTTTTGTTATGTCATCCAACATAGCGGTCACGTCTTTTATCCTTATAATATCATACGAAGGGATAAACGAAACCATCTTACGAATGACACGAGGCGCGAAAGTTCCCGCCAAAACCCCTTTCCCAGTATGAGCAATGAAGTATTATTCTGACAAATATAGACCTTTCTTGGTCGACATTAGCCAAGGCTGGAACAATACTGAGCCATGTTTTTTCCCAAAAGGTCCACACTCAATATTTTAGACTATTTTACTACTGTTACGTCTCCATGGACAAATGTTCGACTTCATTTTGTGCCAAAAATAAAGCAAATAATTATCACCTCAGTTTTAGTACGAAGTGCAACCCCACCAATCAAAATCCACCTCTATCGCCCTCCTCCTCCGCTTTATCTGCACCACTGACAAACAGAAGTAAACTCCATGGGATTTGCTCACTTACAGGTGCTCAATTCCTGTCAATCGATAGAGTGCTTTCTTCAGTTTGAAGACCAGTGTGAATATCATGTGACCAGGAAACTCTGCTGTGGGAGGCGTGTATCTGTGGAACAATATGATTATTACAAGGGCGGATCTAGCCAAAATTTTAGGGGGGGGGGGGGGCTAATTGAGTTAAGGGGGGGGGGGGGCTAATTGAGTTTCTTCCGTCAACACAACTGAAAACAATATAAAAAAGCATCGTTTTTTTCTGCTGAAGGGGGGGCTTCAGCCCCCCTTTGCCCCCCCCCCCCCCCTGTATCCGCCCTTGTATTAGAAATGGAGGAAGTCTGATTCTACAGATAAGCCCCATGGTTTTTACATCAGACATCCTCGCCATTATGACTTGATAAATATCCCTTATCCTGTTATCCTGAACAAGAATAGAACACTTCCAATCAGAATTCGAGTTTTGAATTGGTTATTTTTTTTAATTCCGAGTCTTCGTATTCTCGATAAGAATTAATAGGTTTACATATTCGAATAATGAAACCATTAATGGAATCTAGGAGGGTACGCTTGAGCAGTTTTGACTGTAATGCGTACTAAGGACTTGAAATGGAAAATTCTAGCACCAGTTATGATAATAAGGATGGTCGTTTCTGATGGTTGGTAGAAAGGGTAGCGTGGCGGCAGAGCGTTACAGGCCGATCCTTATGTACGTACGTTTTTTCCCCATTAGCATAAAAAATTTCAAGCTACAAGCAACCCGACTCCAGAAATCGAAAGAGAATGTCTTATTTAGTAACTACTGAAAATTTGAGAGTAATATGTTTGATATTTTGGGGGTACATTTTTTTTGAAAACACTATAAATTACAAAGAAATGTACGGTTGTGTGACAGGTCTGGGTTCAAAGGAACGAACCAAAAAATCACGTGACAGATGCTTACCGCTTCGGGAAACGTGTTACTTCAATCTCAAAATTATCACGAAGGCCAAGTTCCCTCTTGATTGGAAGCTGTGCTGCTTCATTCATATAACCTTGAAAAAAAAAACCATTCTTTCTAATATATAATTATACATTTCCCCTTGATTAGATCGGTGGAACCAACATGGATATGATTGCATTGTGGCACTGGAATTAACATCTTTTTCCCCATCCCCCTCCCCTCAGGAATGAAGATGTTCATTTTTCTTTCCGACCCCTACCCCTGTCAGGATATCCGTTTGACCCTTCCCACCCCTGGACATTCAGTGGTTTATTTTGAGAATCAAATCAAATCGGAAATGAAGTCTATGGAATTATTTCAAGAAGTTTTGTATGATATGAAAATTTTACCAAACATGACAAGCATTACTGTATGATTGCCTGACCAGTGGTCTCGTGCACTGTGATTGGTTAACGGTTGTCGTCGTCATTTCCGTGCCGTGACTTTCACACACAAAGCAAATCCACACTTACCTTTATTTAATGCTCCAAGACAGAAAGCTAGAGATGGCAGACCAGCTGGAAGTAACTCACACAAAGCAGCATAGTGATCAAACCTACAAACACAAACAAGTTGACATGATACTTATCTGTTGCAAAACAAACAAACAATCAAACAAGCAGCATAGTGATCAAACCTACAAACACAAACAAGTTGTCATGATACTTATCCGTTGCAAAACAAACAAACAACAAACAAGCAGCATAGTGATCAAACCTACAAACACAAACAAGTTGTCATGATACTTATCCGTTGCAAAACAAACAAACAACAAACAAGCAGCATAGTGATCAAACCTACAAACACAAACAAGTTGTCATGATACTTATCCGTTGCAAAACAAACAAACAATCAAACAAGCAGCATAGTGATCAAACCTACAAACACAAACAAGTTGTCATGATACTTACTGACCATTGCAAAGCAAACAAACATTTGAATTTACATACAATACAAAAACAAACAAACGAACAAACAAGCAAGCAAAAACAACAACAACAACAAATAAACAAACAAGCAAACATTACTAAAGCATAATACCATTATTATTCAATCCTGCAAAGAACGTGCGTGATATGGGAAAAGACCATGCCTGATATGAGACCGTATCAGCACTTCTCATCTGCTCGCGATCGAGTACGATAGAGTTTAGAGGGAGTTTGAGCATTTCTTTGTAGAATGAAATGATAAACAACTTATCAGTCTAACAACTTATGTCGCCTAAAGGCTCGCCAAAATACTCCATGACTCGTAGAAATACACAGCCGTACCAGATGCTTAGCTAACTGATAGCCTCTATTTATACACTTAATTGCAAAATCATTGTGGGATTCAAAACAGAGAACAAAGAAGACGAGACCGAAAGGTATTCTGGGAAATGACATAATCATCCTCTGATGTATTCATTTGAGATACACAGTCAATATAAACAGTGCAATAATCTATGAATATTCCACGAGTTGTATCGCTAGACACAATTAATCAAAGTACTTCTCATGTACCATTTTGGTCTCAGCTCCTATCAGGGTTCGTACGAATAGGAGATCATAAAATTCCAGCAGTTTTCCAGAGTATAGATATACGAATTCCAGGACTCTTAACTTCAAAATTTCCTGTCAGAAATAGTGACACAGTTTTCCTTTAGAACGAGAGACATACTGGAGTTGGTATTACAAACAATATTTTCAAGGGGTTTTCCAGGACCCTGGAAGAATTTTTTTGAAATTCCAGGAGTTTTCCAGGAATACCAGGAACAGTGCAAGCCCTGTGCTATGTCCTGTACTTCTTTTGAACCCAGCAAAGATTTTGCAATTATAGAGGTTTTGCACCATCACGTGCCATCTACTATAATACAGCTTGGGGTGCCTGTGGTTAGATAGCAGAATAATAAAAAAATCTTTGCTTTTGGGAATTGAATTCTTTCTTATGTAAAACGATTGCATTGCTCCTGCCATTTGACATGGCTGTCATCAGGTGATGGTGACAAACCTCTATTGAGTACTTATTCAGAGTAAGTTCCATTCATTCAATACCTGCTCCATCCAGTCAATGCAATGCCTTCAATAGTACTACTCTCAGGGATGTTCGATATAATCTTGAGCCACTGTAAGTTATTCTTGACGTGGAAGTGGATCGGCACAAAGTTACTGTTTGGTTTGGTAGCACCTGTGGGAGTTGATATAAATAAAGCTATCAAAAGCATCTTTAGCAACAGTGATGTTACTGTAATTTCAAAGTCAGGGCATGCATGGTTAACTCACAGATTGAACCCTGAAACAACCTCTGGGCTGATCTAAGTCAGGGCATGACTAACTCACAGATTGAACCCTGAAACAACCTCTGGACTGATCTAAGTCAGGGCATGGCTAACTCACAGATCAAACCCTGAAACAACCTCTTGGCTGATCTAAGTTAAGGGCATGAGACGCACCAAGAGACTTACCCTTAAAAGCACTGGCAGCCCAGATCTTGGGAAAAGCAGCTGAATATCTGATCCACATGTCTAATATTAGTAATAAATTATATTAGCTAATATTATGATATATGTATAATATATAGGTGGATTTTAATATATGTTAACTGATTGATTGACCTCTTCACAACAGCACTACTATAGCTAAAACAAGAGATCTACACCTGTATTGACAATTAAGTGGTTGATAAATATATGATTAATGGGATTGGTTGGGTGGAAGTGATGGGAGTGATGGGATTGTTGGATGGATGGATGGGATGGATGGATGGGATAGATGGATGGATGGAATAGATGGATGGATGGGATGAATGGATGGATGGATGGATGGGATAGATGGATGGATGGATGGGATTGTTGGATGGATGGATGGGATGGATGGATGGGATAGATGGATGGATGGATAGGATGGATGGATGAATGAATGGATGGATGAATGGATGGATGAGATGGATGAATGGATGGATGCATGGATGGATGGGATGGATGGATGGGATGGATGGGATGAATGGATGGATGGATGGATGAATGGGATGGATGGATGGGATGGGATGGGATGGGATGGGATGGGATGGGATGGACTAGTCTGAGAAAGGATCAAAACCTCATAGTGAAACCACTGGCTGCACTCATGGTTCCACTTGTTTTTTGAAATTCTAAGATGTCAATGATAATCTATGAGTGATTTGTTAAATAGATGGACAACAGATGGAAATAATTTATGTGCTGTTCAATGCATCTTTTATACCTGGAGGGAACTGATTCTCCAGGTTATCTCCATAAGCCCAGACGACAGGCTCCATGACTTCACTCAACTCTATAGAAAACAACATTAAAAGTGAGCACTCAGTTGGTAAACAACTAATATAGGAACTTGTTATGGCAAGTGTGATGATGATTGATGACAGCAAACAGCATACATTTAGTCGAGACATGTAAAACCACGATACTGTAGGTTAAAATAATAAGTCAGCTACTCAAAACTTCCCCAAAGGTAAGGAAATACTGCATCACCATGCATCAACCCTTCACCTGCCTCCTTACCCATTCATGTCACCAACGGTCCATTCTCTCATCATATCATCCCACATCAATGGAGTAAGGCAAAGTTAAGAATACCACATCACCATTGACCCTTACACCCCCCCTCCTTACCCTTCATGTCATCAACAGTCCATTCTCTCATCATATCGTCCCACATCAATGGAGTAAGCTTTTTGCTTTTGACATATTCCAATACTGGTTTCATGTGATGAACAAAAAGTTGGGACTTATTCCTTGAGTCTGCCATACAAACTGGACAAGTCTTCAAGTTGAACACCTAAATATAGGGAAATTAATAATTGATAGTATTAATTAATAGAGGGTTACATGTGACACTTGCTACTGAAAAACTTTTGGCCCTCTATGTTCAACATCTTTGAGTGATCAAGACCAAAGTGGCACTTTATGTGGTAATGATCTCATGGCAGGCCACAGCAAAGGTCTATAACAACCATTAGCATTTTTGGAGCAAAGGCAGCACCTTCTAATCAGTTATCTTTATTTAGTTAAGACCCTTTGTTTTTCGGTCCGCGGACTAAGGCTTTAATGAATGACTTCCTACGTGATGGTCAAGTGCCCAACTACCTGAACCAACTGAGAAGCAGTTAGAACTAATGAGCAGAAAGTTTTTCCAAGCCTCCCTTTAGTTTATACAGTCATTTTGTGCTGAAATGACTATCTGCACAACTATTATGAGTAAAAAAACTCCTTTGGCTAGATTTGTAGTAAGAATACATGTATAGTCAGGTGCCAACCAATTGAGAAAACTGGGAGGCATTATACATAACTTGTTGAGCAGCTCTTGAATTCTTGATTTTCTAAGTCTACCGTTTTTCCAGTCAGTTTGTACAGCTGAAACAACTGCCTGCCCGTACAGCATGATTTAAAAAAAAAAAGCTCCATTGGCTTGATTTGTAGAAAAAAGGTTGTATACGTAGCGTGCATGGCTGCTTACCTCATCTCCACCTACATGGAAATATTTGATGTTTGGATGAAGGTCAAGGACTTGATCAATTATTTTCTTTAGCAGGGGTATTGAACCTAGAAAAATTAATAATGGAAAATGTTCATCAATTATTTTATTTATAATACACTCTACAAAATTACTCGATTCTGATTGGATAAGAGGAGTCCAATTAAATCCCAAATTGTACTCTGTAGAACCCTAATTTTTGCTCTTTTTTTTTTTTTGAGTGTATCATAAACAAAAAATTGCACAATCTTTTCATACAATTCGGAATTTATAGATACTTGACTGATGTTTTGAAAGTTCTCAAATTGATCTCGCCTAAAGGCTTGTCCAATTTTGAAAGCTTTCAAAACATCACTCGCACCTATAAATTCTGAATTGTACTCAAGATCATGTGATTTCCTATACAAATAAACATTGGAAGAGTACCAATAATTATTTACTTGCGAAGTTGGTCTTATAGTTGTTGCTGGAATGACATGTGGCATCAGGAAATTGGACAACAGTGAAAAACATCACTCTATTTTTTATTGGTGTTTTTAGATTTTAGGGTTCAATGAATGGAAAAATAGTTATGCAGAAAAAGATGAAAACAGAAATGAGTGAACGAATGGCAGATGGAAAATGAAGAAAAGAAACAAACACAACAAAAATAATAAAGTAAGTTTTTGTAACTTATTACCGTTTTTATTTGGACAAATTGAATTTTGTGCTTTCTTGGTCTCTCTAAGATGAGCAAATGCTTTGTGCTTCAAAACAAACTGATAAGAAAAACAAACAAATGAATTTTAGTTATTTTGATAATAATATTGCTGAAGCTGCATCTACACGAGCAAGTTTTCCTTGACAAATTTTCGTTAAGGAAAACTTGCTCATGTAGATTGATGGACTAAAATGAACAATTTTTACTTGAAAAGGAAAAGCTGTCATGCTAGCTTTTCCTTGTTAAGGAAAAATTGTCAAGGCTGAAATTAGCTTGTGTATATAGATGGACAACAAGGAAAATGTGCCAAAGAAAATTAATGAGTTTAGTTCTAGTCTTTCCGTGTGCTCCTGTAAGATAAAAAATGAAAATAGAAAATGACGGCTAAAGCAAAAGTAAGTTCAAGTGATAAATCAGTGATAAAGGACATTGTGATAAATAAAAGCTGTTTTTGATTTTTGTGGCACAAGAGACTGGAACCAATTTTTTGTTAATTCTCGGCTGATTAAAAGGCATTGCAAAAAACTTGTCAGGTGAAAACCTTGTCAAGGAAAAATTGTCAAAGAAAACTTGCTGATCATCTACACCAGCAATGAAAATTGTCAAGGATACTTGTCAAGGAAAACTTGCTTGTGTAGATGCGACTTAATTATTTTAAATTCATTTTGTCAATTGTCTCATGCAGTAATTATGGTAGCTTTTCCCTTTGGCAAGATCTGGTAATAACTGGCAGGATCAGGCAAGGTTTTGCCAAGATTTTCCCTGGGAAACACTGAAAGATCCTGCAAGCTTTTGCACGAGATCCTTTAGGATCGTTAAGGATCTTTAAGAATCTTTAAGAATTTTTGGAGGACATTGCCAGGATCTTATCCAGTTTTTGGGGTGTTCTGGTTAATGTTCCTGGCAAAAACATGGTATGATCCTGGCAAATAATTGCAAGCCACCTTAATAATATCATACTAATATTACCTCTAAATGACCAAATGTTTGAATCAGAGGAACAACCATCAATTCAAGACGCTCACATTCTTCCAAGAAATGGGTTACTTCTTGGGAACTATATCAAAGTAAATATAGTAAACTTTGTTATATACAGTAATGTTTAATGTATGCAATGGACTAACTAAGTACTTTGATGATAAGGTGGCAAATCTTGCCAGGGGGCAAAACAAAACAAAGACGACTGAAAATATATACTTTCATACTGTATGTTCCTCTTTCTCCCAGGAAAAATTAAAAGACTGGCCTGTGACCTCTTTACCTTGGGTCTAATGTTTTAGATTTCAGACTACTTGTCATTTTTTTGTTTAACTATTGCACATGAGAAGATACATGTCAATATGGAATGCATACAACTCAAACAAAGAATCTTATGCTCAAGGAAATGACACATAAACTGAAGTGAGAAGATGTTACAAAGGAGAGGTATATTGGTGGAGCTGTGGTTCACCTGTAAGCAATAGATGTCTTGATAATCTCTAGTTCCCCATGGTAAGGAAACATGTTTTCATATTCAACCAGAAGGCCAGTTGCTCCCCATTTTTTAAAAGATGGCAGCAACTGTAGAAAATCAACAGGCAAAGAATATAACAAATAATAGTAATAAATAATAATAATAATTATTATTATTATTAAGAACAAATAAAAGTGCAGCCAAATACAGTAGAGATATACTACGCCTAAAGTATTTCAATAAACGTTGTCATTGTCAAACATTAAGGCGACAGGCAATTGGTCATTCCACATGGAAATGTTTTTGTTGATAGAAAGAAGATCGAATCAGTCTCAGCACTAAGGTCCATGTTCTTGACGAGAATAAGAACTAGCAAAAACACAAGTCATTCCAGCTATTCTTGGATCTTGAATGTATTTAATGACCTATCTCCTACTGCAGTATGGCGTATTGCCTTATTGGCTTTTTTGAGAATCTAATATCAACTATAATCACATACCTTAAGAAGATAAGACATTTTTGGAGGAGCTCCCTTGAGATCCAGATGGACCAGCTTGTGACCCGAAAATCTAAAATTTATATAAGCAATTTCAGGTTATATTTATTAACTGATGCTGGTCTTTTGTTACATCTATTGGGACTAGTTATGTAGATTGTAAAGCTGCATGATATTGTTTTTCTTTTGTTTTTTGTTTGGTATTTCTCCTGAAAATGCCTCATTTTAATGTCTGTGCTTGCAATATTTATGAAAGCAGTCTTGCATCTAAATAAATCATCTATTGTAAATTGATTGTTGGGTTCAAACCTTTTGTAAAACATCCAGCTGATCTGAAATAGTGAAATAGAAATGAAATCATGTTATACAGTATGTTCAGACCTACCCTTTGATAGCCTGTTTCATCTCCCTTTCTTGTGTGCTTCGGTCATTCCGATATAACAATGTTTTAAGTTCTTTGATCTTAGCCTCTGCCTGAATAAGCTTGGCTTTAAATACTGAAGATTCATCACTGGAAGTATCCATCTTTTCCGAAGAAACATCTGTTGCTGTTGCTGTTTCTATTAAAACAGGACATTGTTTGTAAATGGCAAAAGTATGTACAGTAAGTACTGCATATAACAGGCATTAAACCCTGACTTAAATTGGCCCAGATGTTGTTATGAGTTTGATAAAATTGAGTTTAAGAAAAATAGATAAAAAAAGTTGAAGTTTGGAAAAATAAATAAATGCATAGTTCATTGTGAAAGCAATTTTTTAAACAAAAGTTTAAAAAAATATTTTCCCTTTTTTTTTTTTTTTGTAATACAATCACCCTTGAAATTTGTTTCCATTCTTCGTTTGCATGTCACATAATTGTAACATACATTGGTGGTGTTTTATTTTATTTTGTTTTATTTTTAGCACCAATTACATGTCCATCCACAAGTCATTTTGACTCTCTTGGGAATGCTCGCAAACCATGAATGCCATCATGAGATCATAGATCTATACACATTTCTCTATCCAATTCTTCATGTTCGTTCTAATTCCACGTATGCATTGCATACAAATGTAATAACCTTAAATTTGAACAATATAAGTATTATCAAAACACCTGCCTACTGTGTACTGTAGCTAAACACTTCAGAGCTATACAATCATCCTACATCGCCACGTCCTTCCGCTTAAAAGCTAAATGTTATCTTAGCACCCGGGCCTAGAACGGTCTTATTACCTTACACGTTAAGCCAGATAAAAGGGCCTATTAAGCTTATAAGCTGAACGTGGAGCTAGTGTCCTATGAGCTCACCTTTCATCTTGGAAGTCATCTTATTCAGTGGACTTACTCGAGGATAACTCGCTAATTTATAAAAAACTACGACGACTAACACGAAGAGAATTGTAATAGCAATGTTATTCCAGTTTGCACGCATTTGGATTCAGAAATGAAACGGGAATTTTTTAAGGCTTTCAAATTGTTCCCAATTGTTGTCCTTGTACAGTAACAATTTGTTGGCCTGCGGGACATCGACCAGCGGGCTTTTCATTTCTAACACAGGAAGCCCAATTCAAAGCTCAAAATATCAGAGAAGAGATGACAGGCGAGCTAATCTGAGAAAAAGCGTTAGCCAATCAGAATCGAGAAAAATTTGCTAGGATCTCTTTAGAGGGTTTTGAAGATTGGGATTCGCCAATTTTTGGGCTGGGTGATTCAGTTACGAATAAAGAAAAAACACTAGTAAAAAACTTGGGAATGGGATTGAGATTTGAGTTAAACATAGGCTGGGACTATATGATTTTGTCAAAATGGGAGCTGGGAAATGGGATTAGGAACCCCCCCCCCTCCCCCCGATCCTTTCAGGACCCTCTTTTTAAAGTCATAAGAGGAAAAGCTGCATGATATTAGCATGCGTGCAGCCGGCCTCTAGAAAAGTCCGGCCGCACGCAGACTACATCATATTCACCTTTGACATTTTTCTCCTTCCTTCTGGCTATTTTCTTATCCTGATGCACCAGCAACCCTCTGTTGAAACAGAGCAAGGTCGAACAAGAGTTTTATAGATCACTAAACTAATGACGTAGCGAGAGGAGGAGAGGAGGAGAGGAGAAGAGGGGAGAGCACGCGCGTTTTGGCGCGAAAATTCCCGCCAAAAATTCACAGGTAGCCCAACAAAACAGGAAAAATTAGGGAAATTTATGGTTTTTAGTCAAAGCGCATGCCCTCATACCCTCGCTGCGAACATGGACTACCCTGATTAAACAGTTATGATATTGTAGGAAAATCCTAGTTAACCCTTTTTCTTTCTTGTTAACTCTGTATGTCTTTTTTTTCATATTTATATTCTTTTATTTTCCTTTCCTTTTTAATTTCTTTTTCTTTTATAATCGACCAACCCATGTTTTGTTAATATTAATTCTTACCTGGCGACATGAAGACAAGCCAGACCAACTATAAAAGCCCAACATGTCGACTTCATCATTCAGTTATTTTACTCCATAACCCCGCTGAAATAAAGAGAGTAAGGCAGCGAGTTAACTTCCAAACGTAGTTTTAACTCGTTACAAATTCAATAAATTCAACCGGCTTTACAGGTGAATTATATGCGCACGTCCTTTCAGCCCTAGTATTAGGAAAAGTCACCGGCTCAGATCGTTTGATGCAGTTTAATTTGGTTGCTGCAGATTCATAAATGCGAGTTAAGAGGCTTAATTTTCATATCTTGATACCAAAATCCTTATCGTGTAGTTCTCATTCTAGCTCAGCCTAATTAACACAATTAAACTTGAGACTCCCAAAGAAGTTGAATTGGAGTAAGTAACATAGTAGAGGAGTTTGATAGTAGGGGTATCAAGACTTGGGAAGAGAAAAGAGAATATTGTATTTGATTGGGGTATTGGATCCTCTAGGGTCTCGAGATTGATTTCTGGGCTTAGCATCAGATTTTAGTAGAATTTATTAGGTTTCTCCCATGATTTAAGTCGGTTTCTCTCAGTTGATTCTCCGTTTTTCCTCCCTCCAACTTAAGAAGTCTAAATTACAATTTGATCTGATTTAAGATCTAATCTGTGAGTCAACCGCACCCCGCCCTGATTTCGATCAGCCCAGAGGGTACTGAGCGATAAAATTTGAAGGTACGTACTAGCACGAGAGAAGGTGATAGTGTCTTGAGAGATGGTAATTTATTTTAGAAAATTACGGAATTAATTGGCAACGTAGTTAAATCTGAATAAGGAAAGATCGTTTGGATGAATGTGACTCGCTTCATGATAGGACTGGTTTAAACAAAGCTGACCGTCAATGAATTTTAGTTCTTTTTCCAAGACTCTGGTACGAAATATAATGTAAGACTTACCTTGAACTTCAATGGCGATATTTCATAGTATTGTGCTTTTTTACAAATCCATGGAACGGGAAATGTTATATCGTTATTTCATAAGTTGGTTACCTGTTGGTGTGTTAATAAATAAATAACAATGTTCTGTGAAGCATCCACATATGCAAAAAAATAATGTTGGGAAGTCGTGATGAATTCCAATAATATCCTGGCATTACTTATTGTCGACAAGCCAGGTCACAGAGTATCTGGTTTGAAAAATGAACAAGAATTCGAAAACTAAACTAAAAAAGATCCAAGAGATAACTAGCAAAAAACTAATGTGAGGTGCGTCGGTGTTTCCAATGAAACTGCAATGATAAAAGGGTAAATTTTACACCGTGAAAAGATGAAAAAAACTTACTGATGTTTCGGACGCTAGTCCTTCGTCGGAGTAAAAAAGATCGAAGATGAGTTTGACATTTGTATAGTCAGACCTAGTGAAGCATGTGGCATGTACACTACTGACCAAATATATGAGTTTTGATCTTGTACTAGTGAACCGCTGGAATAACTGGATAGATTTTCAATCTAGTGGTTTCAATTCAGATTTACACTGGTTGAAAAGCGAGAACTTCTGAAGACGTTTTTGCCTTTATTTTATTATCAACAAGTTATCTGGCCCTGTTTTAGTAGTAGGCTATATTTTGAAATTTCTTGAAACGGGGATAATTTGTTTTGGGTGTTACCACCAGCAATTCAAGAGACGTTCATTGGTCTTGTGTTGGTCAACAACCACTGCAGAACTAACAAAAAAACATGTTATAACAATCAATTAACGGGGAAATGGCCCTAATCGCCTTGTTCTAAGTTAGGCTTTATGAGATCTTACATGTATATTGGAGAAAACTCTCATATTTACACAGTTAAGGCTTGTTAGTTGTGTGGAAAGTCGGAAGCAGCAGTTCACATGAAATTGAAAGTGAAAATCACTCGCCACAAGCGTAAAAAAGCACTACGTATACCTTGGGTGCAAGAGGAATTAAAAATGTGTCTGATATTTAATTTGTCATCAGCTGCTTCCTACTCCGATTCCCGGCATCGCTAGTGATCACCACTTAAACCCTTAACCAATCATAACGAAGAATGAGGACTAGAGCCAATCACAAGAAACTACAATCAACAACAATAGCTTAGCAATTTCGCTTAATCTTGTAAGGGAAGGAACCTACCCATTGAAAAGCCTTCGAATCATAAGGAAGAAACCTAACAAACTCTACTTAATAATTAATGGCGAGTCTAGGAACCGAACACGAGGACCCAGAAGTGAATTGATTCCCCGTTTTGAAATTTTGATTAGCGGCCGAAGCCAAGTACCTACTTAGGGGAGTAGGAGACTACCAAAACCCCAGACTTCTTGAAAATGGGGGATAATGATGACGGTGTGTCGCAACGTCATTGCGTGATAAGTTGCGAGAAAATTGAAGTTCTCCGTGTAGTAGGGCGGCGAAAAGAGCAGCCCGCGTGAGGAACCTTGTAATCAATACGACAGTTTTCAGACAGAAAACTGAAATATCAGAGATGGTTTTATATTTAATGCATTCATAAAATTTCAAATTACTGATGCTCCAAATTAAACGAATCTCCATATTTTCCTCTTCTTCAAATTCCGGTCTTAAAAATATATCAAAAAACACGCCAGAGCACACACACACACACACATGTCAACACACTCCTGCTAGAAGCCAAAAAAATTACATCTTCTTACTCATTTCAAAAAGAACATGTCATACTTTTTGTCGAAGTTTGTTTGTAAATGTAAAATGTTTCTATTCGGATGACTTCTCAATCTCCAAAAGTTTCTTGACTCCATTGTACATGTCTTGTACACATTGTACTTCAGACAGACCAAGACGTCGACGGTTACTGATGTCAAATACACCAGCATCTTCTCCAGTAGATACCGAGTGTTCACCATGGATACCACGGGCTTGGATGTGGTATTCGTTACAGATCTTCTGGAAATCAGGGTGGGCACTGGCTTTAGGGATCTTGATGTGAACACTTGCTCTCATTCCAGTTCCAAGGTTGGTGGGACAACCAGACAAATAGCCATGAGCATCAGTGTGTTGAAAGCCTAATTGTTTGTCTAGTTCGTTGACAGCACGGCAGAGTCTGCTAAATACTGATCCAATATCGCTTCCTTTCTCCATGCTGATGATACGCAAATGATCTTCTTCATTAACCCATACGAGGAAGGTCTTGTCATTGTTGTGGAAGATTCCTCTGCCTTCAGGCCAGAGTTTATTTACTCCAGCAGCTTCCAAGAAGCGATCGCCTTTCTTGAACAGGAAATGGTCGTTCACCAATTTCTGCCTGGTAACCTCATCCATTCCTGTCAGTGGGTAGTAGTGGCCTCCCAAGTCACCAGTCAAAGAGGAAAGCACACCAACCACCTAAAAATCGACAAAAAATTGTTTATTTAGCTAGAGTAAAAACACGCATAAAAGAACGAATGGAATAAGAACCTCGCCCCAGGCTGAAATTTAGACAATGAGAACCGGATGTACCAGCTGAGAATCAAATGTCAAATGAGACAGGTTTTTATCTGAAAATTGCAAAGCTTTGACAAAAGCAAGTCATGTTCAAGAGCTATTGGAAATGTTGTTTATGTTTAATCTGAATAAAAGACCTTCCAGGGTCAATAGGTCACTTATTTAAAAAACAATTATATAAAAAAGAGCGCTGATATAAGAAACAATTGTTTTTTCCTGTCCTTCAACATGTTTGCCATGAAACCGTTCTATAAAGGGGATGGAAAGTTTGGAGTTGATGTTACTTATTGAGGCTGTTTAAATTTTCGTACCTTACGCTCGATGTCCAATCTTTCGTTCCTTGTGAGACCTGGTGTTAGAGCATATCCTTTCAGGTTACGAGCAACACGGATCCTTGTGGATCTAATATACGTTCCTTCGGGGTCCAGATTTGGCGCGTCCACTTTCTCAGGATTCATATCAGAGGTATGTTTGTTGGCAAGTTTGTACGGCGAGTGGTAATCCTCGACAATCTTGTCGAACAGTGGAGCAAAGAGAGTGTAGCATTCTTCGTCTCCAGCATACACACCACAGGATGAGTCCAGGTTCTCGACGCCTGAGTTGATGCAGTCGTAAATGGAAATTCCTTTGGCTGTTTTCTTGTCTTTCAAGGAATCGAACAATTCAGGGGTGAGGTACTTTCGTAGTAGCGATTTAACCTCAGGGTTCTTGAGAACTTCAGGAAACACTGAACGTTTCTTTCTGTAAAATAATTGAGGAAATTCCCTGTTAGATGGGCAAAAAACTATGACATCAACTCTGCTCCGCAGATTCAGTAAAGTAGAAACAGTGTATTCATTGACCACAACACAAGCAGTAGTAGCAACGACAATGCATCAAAAACAACAGCAGCAGCATCGACAACAACAGCCATAGAAGCAGCAACAGCAACATGAACAGCATCAGCTACAAAAGCAACAGCAGTAGCACAACAGCAACAGAAATAGAAGCAGCAACACAATGAAAAGCAACAGCCATCAACAACATCAAATGTATGGATCAATAGCAGAACTGAAATACGAGTGCAGCAGCTATCCGAGTAGTATGTGCAGTACGTAGTAACAAATAACAATTACCATTTTATCAGCTTAAAAACTGACTGTATAGATGCATCAAAAACAATGCTGCAGCCGCATTGCCCCTTCCTCCTTATGACCGAGACCTCGCTATGCCCTTGAGGCGCAGCAAGAACAACAATGAAAGTCAAAATAAAAACTGGAACTAGGGTACGTTTTTGTTTCCTAGCTAGGCTGAAGGAAGGATCGATTTCCAAAAAAAAGGAAAAAAAATGCCTTGGCTCAACTTACTCAATTGCTTCCTTCTCCAACTCCATTAAGGCCTTGACACCATCGTACATATCTTGAACACACTGAACCTCAGAAAGACCCAAGCGTCGACGGTTACTAATGTCATAAACACCAGCATCCTCGCCAGTTGACTCTGAGTGCTCGCCATGAATACCACGGGCCTGTATGTGGTACTTTGTTAGGATATTTTCGAAGTCAGGGTGCTCTTTAGCATGGGGAATCTTGACATGGACACTAGCCCGCATTCCTGTTCCAAGGTTTGATGGGCATGATGTCAGGTAACCATGCTTCTTGGTATGTTGGAAGCCCAACTTTTTATCAATCTCATTGACAGCACGGCAAAGTCTGCTGAACACTGACCCAATATCGCTTCCTTTCTCCATGCTGATGATACGCAAATGATCTTCTTCATTGACCCATACGAGGAAGGTCTTGTCATTGTTGTGGAAGATTCCTCTTCCTTCAGGCCACTCCTTGTTGACTCCAGCAGCTTCTAAAAATCGATCACCTTTCTTAAACAAGAAATGGTCGTCTACCAGTTGTTGCCTCGTCTTCTCATCCATGCCAGACAGTGGGTGGTATTTCCCTGCCAAATCTTCAGTCAAAGATGTCAGTACTCCAACAACCTTCTTTTCGATTTCTAGGCGGTGAGCCTTGGTAACGCCTGGAGCTAAGCCATAGCCTTTAAGGCTTCGAGCCACGCGAATTCTTGTTGATCGGATGTACCTGTTGGCAGGGTCCAGATCTGGGGCCTCGACACGCTCTGGGTTCATATCTGAGTTGTGGCCATTTGCAAGTTTGTAAGGACTATGGTAGTCTTCAATGATGGCGTCGAACAAGGGAGCAAAGAGTGTGTATGACTCCCCATCACCTGGAACAAAAATATCAAGCATTAGGAGTGTAGGACTAGAACAATTTCCGTAGGACTGTGAAAAGCTCACGGCATGAACGCTGTCGTGGCATAGCAAGACATACGCCAGACCAGTCACATTGCGCGAGAAAAAATCCCCTTATCAAAATTCTAGAAGACATCACGTTCGCGGCATGGCACGTGCACGGGACCGACTTTTTTTACAGTCACACGAAAACTGCTCTAAAGGGAAAGCTTAAATTGTCACAAACAGTGACCTAAGGACCTAGGGGGATTAGAGGAAGGCTTGTAATCTTTTGATCTAATAGATCACTGCCAATCTTTATTTATAAACTAGCTTTTAATTTACGATATCATTCCTTATATAATCAGGTGAATTGGCGATTTCTTAATAAGTAATCGTTTGCAAAGATGCAAATGCAAATTGTGCCTGCCGGAGTTCCACAGGAGACTAAGCTCGGGCCCTGGCTTTTTCTAGCCATTATTGATGACCAGCTATGATGTCGTGCTTTCGCTTTTCGACTGTGGGGTGCTCACTCATTTATTCGTTCTAAGGAAGTTGTAATGCAATAAAAGGCATTTCTGAGCTGTCAAGGACCATATCAGCTAAAAGATCGATCAAGAGTACTTCTACGAAGGTGTAGCCTACATTGTAATAGTCCCCTTCACAGTTCCCTGCGCCATCTTGAAAGGTAGCCGTGCCTTTGCATCGAAGCGAGACGAATGGTAAACTTGCAACGATAGAGACCTTTTTTTAACACCTTGGACAATTATTCACACGTCTCTATCATTGAAAGCTCACCGTTCGTCTCGCTTCGATGCAAAGGCACGGGTATACCTTTCAAGATGGCGCCTGGAACTGTGAAGGGAACTATTGAATCGGTTCAGTGGCTTAGCTGGCGTTTAGAAGTCTTCGAAAAAAAATTAAGGGATATATTTACAAGGCAGCAGAATGCTTAGTAATTCGAGTAGGATGAGTAATAAAAAAAAAAAAAAAAAAAAAAAAAAAAAAAAAAGAATACGAGCTAAGGATGTTAAAACATTTTTTAATTTGACAATTGGAATTATTGAATTGAAGATTATATCAAAACGGAACGATACCTGCATAGACACCGACTCCAGAGTCGAGATTGGCCACTCCTGAATTGATGCAATCCCACAAGGTAATACCAAGCTTGGTCTTCTTGTTCTTGAGTGAGTCGAAGACTTTGGGAGTCAAGTACTTCTTGAGCAGACTTTTGGGGTTGCATTTGGGATCGTTGAGGAGAGTAGGGAAGGTATTCTTTGCTTTCAGTCTTGAATGATAAAGAAAGTAAATAAAATGATGGAGAATGTTGTGTCTCTGTAGGCTGAGGAATCATAAATGAAGTCTTAGGCCCCGTCCACAAGTATTCTGATATTTTTGGATTCCCAACTTTTTCTTTGCGTGATTGGATTCCCATTCAGCTACATGGGCCGATGAATGCGATTCATGAATTCGCAATTTTTATTTCACATACGTTTTCCAGACGGGATTTCGTTTTTGAATGCGCAGTGAGTAAGGCCTCGGTTGGACGGCCGTTGACGCCACGTCGCGACGCCACATTCAGGACCCCATTTCGCCTGGTTTCAAGTCCTGTTCAGAACGTCGCGACGTCAACGGACGTATTGAAAGCCATTTGTCCTGGTGCGCGCCGTCTTCTTTCGCGTTGAGTTGCGTTTGCATGCTGAATCAGTGCTTTTTCAATACGCCGTCATCTTCGTTTACAAAAATATACGATTGCGACCTTTCCACACGAGGGCGCTTTCAAACAAATTCACCGGATATGTTTGGAAGAGAGGTAAAGACGAAAAAGTATATATGTAATTCAAAGATATCAGTATATGTATGGACGGGCTAATACGATTCCATTACGCTTCTTGTGGACACTATGTTTTTCGAATCCACGACGAAAAATTGCGGTTCAAAAATATTCGGATGCATGTGGACGGGACCTTACTTTGCAGCTGCTTCTGGATTCGCCATGACTTTGATCTTCACGAGTACCGCACCTTGTAAAACAGAAGAGAAATGACTAATTATTCAAACTCATTGCTATTTATTTGAGTGTATACCATATATCCGTCAAAAACTTGGCAAGAAATTGCACAAATTTGTAAGTTCACAAGACCTTAGTAGACCGTAGACCTATAAAACTTTGAACTATAATTTGTACAATTTTGTTAGTTAACTTATTCACTGATATATGGTATGCACTCTACTTGAAATGTTTGGTCTCTGACTATAATTTCACAGTCTTTTATTCTTCTCAGTCAGTGTGCTATGCCGTTGGTATTGGTATTAGGGACTTTAGGCTTGAAAAATCTACAACGGCGAAGTCACGACGCGTAACGGGTAAAAAATGGTCTTTGGGGTTAGTTTTTTTTTTAGTAACGGACCGGTCATTATTTACAGGAAGGGGGAGGGGGGAGGGGGGGAGGGGGGAGGGGGGGAGGGGGGGAGGGGGGAGGGGGGAGGGGGGAGGGGGGAGGGGGGAGGGGGGAGGGAGGGGGGAGGGTGGAGGGGGGGAGGAGAGAGAGGCTGGTGGAAATGAGAAATGTGATGCTTAATTTTGTTTTGTCCCCCCTCAAATTTTAATGATCCCCCGTCCCCTCCCAATTAATAAAAAAAGATTAATTGACTAGTGTCTAACACAAGGTTACAAGTATCTATTACACAATTTTTTTTGGTCCCCATCTTTTTTAGTGCACAAAAATATTTGGTCTTCCCCTCATTTCCACCAGCCAACCCCCCCTCTCCCTCCTTGTAAATAATGACCGGTCCCTAAAGTCAACTATTCCACAGGGAAGACAGACTTTGAAAGTGTGATACTCAAAAGTTAAGTTATTTATACTTCCGGTTGACGTTTCCGTCGTAGATTTTGCAAATGGAACTGCAAATCGACGTTTTTCTTTTTTTATCTATCTACAAAAAAACATCTGTAGAACCGATGACAAGGCAATCAAGATGGACCAAACTCACTGATGTGGTTAAATTGTATATCGAGGAAAAAAATTTATTTTCATATGTTAACTCATATGTGAACAGTGCAGTATTATGGTTGCAGTATTTTTGTATGTGGCCTTCTCTTTTCAGAGATACAAACATTTGAAATATCGATATGCAAATGAGAGGACATAAATTCAAGAATAGGTTACATTTTACAGTGTAATTTACGACAAGTGTTCTGAAGTGAAATAACCTAAAAGTGTACAAAGCCATATATTTCAGTTATAAGGATGATTTGCGAATGGAAAAACAGCAGTACTTTCCACAGCAGCATTTTTGTATAATAAATTAGTCTTGAATTTACGTCATCTCATTTGCATATTGATATTTCAAATGTTTATATCTCCTAAAAGAAAATGTTACATACAAAGATACTGCAAACATACTACTACATTATTCACATATAAGTGATTTTGAAATACACTTCAAATATATTCGCTACGAATTCATATTTCCTGCTTAGTAATAAGATAATTTAATGGCGAACAAAAACTCATTAAATACCCCAATTTCGAAAATATGAACTCTTTGAAAGACTACATTTTGTTTTTCAGGCACAACGTCTTATTTACCCAGAATAAAACCAATCTGCAATTTAATATGTTTATGAGCCTGACATGAATAAAAAAAAATGCTTTGATACTTAAACCAAACCTTCCAATAACAACCTAAAGTCTCTTCAAATTTTTTCAATTAACTTCAAAAATTAGGTGACTTCACAACCTTGATAGCTTCTCGAACAATTTTCTGCTAACATCTGCTTTTCGACATTTAAATATTAATATACTTACAAGCCAATGAGAGAGCTGCTCTCCTGTTATTCGCCAAACGTTTTTCTTTTAATAAAAAAGCGAGCTTCAGCATTTGTCAAGAGATTCATGTCAGCAAAGGACATCTATAGCTTATGTGAGTATTTTTGCTGAATTTGTTCTTTTTTTTTTTTTTTTTTTTTTTAAATTCGAAGTTTTCTGATTTTTCTTCGAGGAATAAAACTTACTTTTGTTTCGAAATAAGATTCTATACGTTCAAGCATTGTCATCTTAAAAGCACAGATTCTGTTATTTGTAATTTTAACTCAAACTTCATTACGTTTCATATTAAAATCTCCCAAAGGTGTTTTTAAAACTCAAGATAAGATAAATAAAAACCAGAAAAAAATGTCGAGCGGAAAAACAAATCCTTCAAATCAAGTGACAGATGATGAATGCATATATCTTCTTTATCTATAAATCTACCTAACTTTACTTATAAAAAGCTCACTATAGGAGCTTTTTATTTTTAACTTTGAGAAAATATAAAACGTATGATTTTCAGAAAATATCATCAAAGTTTTCGGTTTTTGCTTTGCTTATATCTTTTTTATACTTGGTACGTGGTTGCATTGCGGCTCGATCCGACGAATTAAAATATTCTTTTCAAATTTTTGCAAGAGGTTTTTTGCTTGTTTATAATAATGATAAAGGCAACCATTGTTTCTATCTTTAGAAAACGGAAAAGAATAAAATTGAATGGTTTGTGAAGAAATAACTGCTGCCATCTGGCGAGGTTCTTTGTCACGATCTCATGCAATCCGTTAAAAATTAAAACCGAAAGTCAGTCCTTTTCTCGTGTGGGGTATGTTTCGTCGCTATATCAAGAGAGCATTATATGATTTATTTATTTATTTATTTTTAGGTCGTTTTGCGGCTCGAATATGCAAGTGTTGGCAGTTTTCTTGTTTTTCATCGCAATCACCTTGCCATCTGGTAAGTGTTCAATTGTACGCATGCGCAGTTGAAATTAAGCTCAAGACGACACGTAGTCGATCTTGATTGGATGACTGATATAGCAGTCCAAAGTAATCAAATATAATAAAGAATTATACCAAGTTATCAAAAAAATCAATCTAAAGTTTGAGTGGAATTGGATTGTAGTGGAAGAGAAAACTTATTTCAGGATGCTTTCTCTCTTAGGAAAAAATTATCTTGATCAGTTTAATTCATTTTGCTTCGCACGAACTAAAAATCACTTGGTATAAGCTGAAACGTTTCATCTTCTTACAAGTTAATATCAAATTGCTCTTTTCAATTATGGTGTTCATCTGCTCGCATCGTTTTTATTTTTAAAAGTGGTATTTCATGTGACCTGTGTCATGTGACCTGTGTCATGCGACCTGTGATATGTGACCTGTGTCATGTGACCTGTGTCCTGTGACATGTGTCATTTGTCCTGTGACATGTGTCCTGTGACATGTGTCATGTGACCTGTGTCATGCGACCTATGTCATGTGACCTGTGTTATGTGTCATGTGTCACTCACATGACACTTCGCCCTAATTCTAACTAATATAAATAGATAATATTAAATAATGACTTCTTTTTCATATTTCTGGTGTTCATCATGACTGCCAACTTTAGGTGGGGTAAGGTCACATGACCCTAATGTAAACTTTTCAATCTAGTGGGGTGGTGGGGGAGGCAAATCAGCAAAAAACTATAACATTCCATGAAAAAAAAAACTATTTATAAATCTCTTTTCTTTCAATTCTTTATTTGTTTTTTCTTCGTTGTCTTTTCTTTAAGAGAATGGTATGACGGTATCAAAACGAATTTCTTGACCCCATACTCGAAGCCACCCCTTCCACAATAAAAACGTATCTTCCTAATACCCTCATACAATACCTTAGATTTGGCAAAAACTTCGTGTTTTCTTGAGTAGATAATTCACAAACAAAGTTCTGCAGGTTAAACTTTGTTAATAAGTCAGCTATTTACAGATACCGTAATTGAATGTTCGTGGGATTTCAAAACATTGGTATTGTTCAAGCAAGCTGCACATTCTTTACAATACAGTTTTCTTTTGCAAATGATTTGCTCTCAAACGAGGTAACCTGTACAAATGAATCTTTAGGAACTATAGATCCCTTGCATGTGACGTCTAAGCAGCTCAATCTGGAGGACAAAACAAAAGAATTTCAATCTCCTGAGAATTGGAAACCTATTGTTATGTCCTCCAAATTGAGGTGCATATAATCCGACGTGTACTGCAAGGGGTCAATTGTAATAAACCCAAAATTGCGTATGCAAGATGGATGTTTTCGTTAATGAAATCGGATGGTTATTAATTTCAGAAAATAGCGGTCAGTGGCTTGATGCAGCTGGAGATCCAAAAGGTAATTCAAAACACGTCTAAAAATCGAAGTTCTATGTTTGTTTGCTTAATCGATCGCTCGCTCGCTCCATACCCTTGTCTGCATGCCTGCCTACTTACCTGTCTGTTTGTTAGTGTGTTTGCTTTTTGTCGTTGTTTATTTGTTTATTTGTTTTATTCTTCGTTCGTTCACTTGCTTTATTCATGTTTTGCTCTTTCGTTCGTTCGTGAGTGCCTCGTGCGCGCGTCACTTCGTTCGTTCGTTCAAGTGTTAGTTCGTGCGTGTGTGCGTGCGTGCGTGCGTTATAAGATTGTTTGCTTGCTTGCTTTCTTGCTTATTTGTCGTTTGTTTTTCTATCTGTTGTCTGCACGATATAATACTGCTTATCAAATCAAAATTCTCGGACATAGCACCGTTGCAGTCTTGGGACAGAACATCCCTACCTACGATACGTTTTCCACAGTCACAAAATTTTCTTCAAACCCGAAGTAAATTAATTTTAATCTCAATGGATCACATCTCAAAAATAAATTATGAATCTTACTCTGCGGAAGAAAGTAAAGCAAAAATATCTTTAAAAAATGGTCTGGTCCGCTTGATGTCACATCCGTTACAGCTCTCGACTTCTGTTGTAGGATGTCCTTCTGCATGTCTGTGTTTTAAAGACCCCGTAAAAATGTGGTACAAGACACAATGTAGAAATATTGGTTACTGGCTGGCGCCTAAGGGAATCTCGCATCAAACCACACATCTGTAAGCAAGTGTATAAATGTAGCTTCAACAAACTACCGTTGGATTATTAAAAAACTATTGATTATAACACTGTTCTGCACATACTAGACAACAGTCGGTATTCATAACGTCCAAGCATGCGCAACAAACTACGACAGTGTAAGGCAACCGTGGACAGCTGCTTCTTCTCTGTTAAAACTCATGCATGAGCGAGCATAGTGTAGTATAGTCTCGATAATATCGACCTCTAGAGAGGTACTTTAAGCTTCACCTTCCACACCATGTGGGAGTCAATACTTCATTTTTCCTAAGAACCTCAACCTTTTTCAGTTTAAATGCCTGTGGCTACCATGCATCTCACTGCCGTCTCGCGTTGTCCTGTTCATAGAGGCGTTTATAAAATAACTTTACATTTTCCCAGTAATCATTACGACTGCCAGGTCTTTTTTTAGCCTAATTGCAGATGTCTTTCAGTTTCTGCCCTCCGTTTTACAATTGGCTTTCCTGTCTCTCTCAGCCCAATACAGAGGGGAAACTTGAAGTTACCTCTGCTTGTAGTGTAATCTTTATTTCTGCAACTTTACTTCACTTTACAAAAAATTATTCGTACATTATTCAAGTAAAATTGGTCGACTTCAAAATTTCAACCATATAAAATATAAGTTCATGTCGGGATCGATTATCAGAATATTTTGCTTTGTTTTCACCAGCGACAGCTTAAAACACTCTCTGAGCTAACATGTCTATCTAAATAAAGAAAGGAATTTACTAACATGACGAGAAAGAAATTATCAAGTCTGACTTGAAAAATAAACTTGTCAATCATAGTAGATTTTAAAATCTAGAGTTAAGTAGATTTCGGTTTTTTTCGCCGACAACAAATAGACAGACAATAGGGTTGCAGTGTGGAATAAACTCTTGCAAAAGAGAATAAATGTGTGCTGTTTTTAAATTCTCAATGACTGTATGTACATAGTGGTAATGAGAGTGGTGAGCGCGTATAACATGTCTCAGCAGTTCTGCAATGACTGCAAGTTATGCCCTTACGCGATATTTTCGAACTGAATAACCACCTCTTGTTTCAAAGATCATGTTTTTTTACGGGGTTTGCGGAGCGAATGCATGGTAATTAAGCTCGGCAATTAAATATCTTGGATTTTTCGACTTCCGTTTTAAAGTATTCCTGTTTTAGAGTCTAGAACGAGCAAAGGACTAAACAAACAAACAAAAAAATACTAGAAAACCAAGGCGCGCGACAACTTTTCAACTTGAATATTCTGTTTAATATGTTCAACAATATTACTTAGCAATAAGAAGATTACTATGACCTCAATATATAAATTTAATAAAAGACGACTTACTGATTTCGATGCTATTTTTGCTCTTCAACTATTTCAGTTCGTTTCTTAGTAAAATTTAACTTGCCTGATTTTCGTCCAAGCAAACCAAAAAATATTTTTTCACTAATAATTACATCGTAAAATAAACATTGTCCAAGACAACGATACAAAGATGAGTATTTGCATTCATTAAAACTTTTATAACCTTAATATATAAGGCTAATAAAGGGTAAAGCCAGAAATGATGAATTCTGCAGATGTCAGATGTGAAAATGGATTGCCTGTGGTGTTATGAATGTAATAAAATTAAAAGAGTGTTAGTCTAGTGTACTTGAAAAACTATGCTTTGGTTAACGAAAAATCGGTCTCAAAAAGGCAACTTTGCAGTTAATAGGCATCAAACTAAGTATTTCTATTTTCTTTTTGTCGAATTAAGTTAGCATTCTTGGAAAATGAGTCCCAGCTGTGTTTCGATCTTGAAGGAAACTAATTAAGTCGTTCTTTTTTGTAAGAGTTTTAAGCTTGTTTAAAGTTTAAGATTCAATAACCAAGAAGATGTTCAAGTCAGCATGAATCCAAGAGCATTGATATATATGCAAGCTGTTGTCATCGAGTTGGAAAGAGAAAATTCTACATACCTTTTTTGTTTAAAGATTAGCTGAGCTGGAAAAATGCTGCACAGTCTCTAGATAGCTCTTTTTCTTCTGGAAAAAAAATCCAAACCTTTGCCTACTTCTATCGCCCAATAAATCAAGGCTAGATATGGTAATATAATATATAAGAATATTATCAAAAATTATACTTACACTTCACACCCAAAGAAGAGCATAAACTTATACTTTCTGGCTACAACGAAGGGTCAAGTAAAAGTGAAGTAGGTTGTCGAACTTCCAGGAATTTTAATTCTCGTCTCAAATACGTCACTTTGACCAAATATGGGATGATGATTGGCGCGAACCTTGATCGAAAAAAAAAGCTTTCCAAATCATGAATCAACAAGCTTAAGAAAAATTTCTTTTTTAGATTTTGACACAAAAAATGAAGATATTTTTCTTCCTTCTAGAGAGTTTTCCTTTTCGTTTTGAAGAAATAGCACAGTTCGGAAACAAATGTGTGTAGAGGTTTAATAGAGTTAAATCCTAGTAGTTTATCCTTGCCTAATCTTCACGATTATGATAGTTCCTCTCTTTCTGATCTTCATGCTATTAAAGTGTGCAGGAAAATCCCAAGAATTAAGAGATTAAAACAGTTCTTTTGCCCTGAGTACCACTCTCCACTATTAAACTACCACCGTTTACACTTTCTATTGTAAGTGAATAGAAAACAGACGAACTCCGTGGGATCTAAACAAAGAATTGCGTGACGCGTGATGGCTATTTCTGCAGCAAAAAACATTACTTCGATAAAAACGTATATCAAAAAAAAAATATATATATATATATGTTAATAATAATGATAATAGCTTTTTCCTGGGTTTTCTTGGGTCTTGAGGATTATTTTATCTGTTAGAGTTAGGAAATAAAGGTTTTGTTGAGCAGTTTGCTGGGATAGTAGAACAGATTTGGAATCAAGTAATTTGATATACCAAAAGATGGTACTAATTTTCACTATATGGTAATACCAAGAGAATATGAAGTAAGAGAGCATATCCCTGTGACCCATGAAAGTTTCTTGAAAATCTATTTTTAGCTCCGCGCGCAAGCCTGAGCTATTTTAGCATGCGATTCTTGATTGGTCAGAGTTGTAAAGGATTTTGAAGGAATCCATTGGCAGCATATGTAAAAAATACTCAGCTAAGACAACATCATTCAAACTTGTTTTTAAATCAAAACAATGGTCGCTCGATTGAGACTCAATCATTTTGGAGTTGATTGCATGCAGTTATAGATGAAACTGTAAGTTATTCCACAATTCTCCACCTAAACTGAAATACAGTTAATATTGCTGCATCCCAAGAACACGTACTTCTGACCTGAACTTCAGTGTTTTCAAAATGACAAGTATTCTAATGGACATCTAAAATGAAGGTAGATTGGACTCGTTTACGAAAGAGCCGGATTTTCGATGAACAAACTTGTTGAATTCACTGAGTCAAGAGTTTAAAAAACTTTAAACTTGAGAGAAAATTTAGCATTTACTGTTGGAATCAGTTGTTTACCAGTAAAAAGAAGAGGTTTTAAGATAGCTGAAAACAGTCAAGCTGCTCGGAATAGAAGAATTAAACATAAATGCACAAATACGCCGAACTGAGAGCATCTGGCAGAAAAAATCGCAAGTAAAACGCCCTTCAATCAGGTAAAAATAATCTCTTTTTTATTAGTTTAATCCTCAAATACTAAGTTTGATTCACTTTTTGTACTTCGCCGATATTGTGATTGTATTTCTATTGTCTGTTTGGGACTTTAAAAGTTGAAAAGTTATGAAAAAAATACCTGAACATTGAGGCGGAGCGAAAATTCAAGATGCAAAATTTGAAAGAAAGTTCTAGTTTTAATAGTCAAACTTTTTCATTAATTCGCCTTTTCTCAATGGCCAATGTCTTTTGCATAAACTGACACACCGTATTTTGGCAAGCTAAACATATTTAATAATTGTGAAAAATCACTTCAGTGCCTCTTGTAGTTTTTTCCTCTGTGAGAACAGAAAATTTTCTTCGGCACATTTCGGTGCGAATAGTTTTTCTGATTCGTGTGTGAAACAAAATACTGGTCTTGTTCATCGTCTTCTTAATTACTTTAACTTAAACTTTATTTACTATAGAAAACACCACGGTAAATGCTTTTTTGGCTGTCTTCACTGTAGGTTTTTCGCTATTTTCATCGTATTTTTTATTGCGGTTTCTTTCCCCATGGCGTCTTCGCTGTTTTTAGCGCTTGTTCGTATGTGACTGAAAACCATCCTGATTTGATCTTTTTCGATGTTCTTTTACATCAATTGTTAAGTTAATGTTTAATTCGTCCATGAAGAACACATGATACTTTAATCATTTCAACTTTTTACTAATTTTGAAGGCATTCTTCTCGTCACTAAACATATTTCGCTCGCATGGAAGTCACTACAACTCTGAGCAGCAATAATAAGGGATCGCATGTTAAAAATAGCTCAGGCTTGCGCGCGCAGCTAAAAATAGATTTTCAAGAAACTTTCATGGTTACAGACCCATGTATGGGAGATGTGCTCTCTTACTTAATATTCTCTTGGTAATACCCAAAGCACAAAAAAAGATTTAAAAAATTGGAAAATCTACAAAAAGAGGGATCTCTCTACAGAAATTAATCAAATATCCACTTAAAATGATTGTATATACAATATCGGCTACAATGCACTCTTATTTTTCTTACAAAGAGTCTTAACTGATAATGCAAAAGTTATAAGCAAAAAGGAATCAAGTAGTCACTGTTTCTAACAAAAATATTAGTGCTAAATTCGAGATGATATGTATGAAAAAGAAAATAATATCTGGATAAGGTGGGATTCGAACCCAACGACAGAAATTTTAAAAAATCCGCGACTCCACTGTGCCATATACCCGAGCCATCTGTAATCATGAGCATTTTTTCCATGTACTACGAAATTACAAGAGTCCTTCGTCAGTGCTGAAGAAAGACAAACATGTTGCGCGCGCAGTGCTTATCATCTATCATGCATCAATATAACTTGCTACCTAAAATGCAGCAACTCGTTTCTTATTAGCAGCAACTCGTCTAATTTGCTGCATTTTTAGGGACTTCCAGGGAAACAGAATCGTGTCGATAACACGGAAGTACCTTTCTCCATTCAAAGACTTGTACAAACTGTAAGTCAATACTCGGTTTCTTTCTTTCTTTCTCTCTTTCTTTTTTGAAGAAATTATTCATTGATAAAAGTTTCTTTTTTTACTCTGAGTCCGAAATCTTTCTCTCGTGTCATAGAGCGAAAGTAAACGATCTTCCAAACAATAACCTATTGAACCCTAAATAAAACAATGTATATCTCATTAAAGGAATCTGGCAAGAAACAAAATGGATTATATAGAACCTGGAACCTTCAAAGATTTGAATGAGCTTGAAATTTTGTGAGTACATAGCAATATGTATTAGTATAATTTTAGACTTGAATACAGAGTTTAACTCGCTGTGATTGGTCAAGCGACCAGTGATTAAGAGGCGATACTTTCCGAGCGAAAGTAAAATCACCAAAGGGAAACTGAATGTTAAGATTAGTATAATTGAAGACTTGAATCTGTGATTCAGAGTCGAGCGACCGATGATTCTGAACATAAGACGGTTTGCCAAAGTTTTCCAAATCGGAAGTAATACTAAAAGGTTTTTTCATCCTGAATAATTGTCGATAATCAACTTCTAATCCTTTTTTTTTTTTTTTAGGGATATCTCGGAAAATCAAATAACCTCACTACACAATGGAGCGTTCGATGGACTTTTCAAACTCACCTCCCTGTACGTGTAGACTGTTCAATCAATCCCATTTCTCGAAGATGGAGCAGCTGTTGCTCATGGCCTCTGCTTTGAGCTCTTATTTATCCAGTATTATAATTGGGCTTCCTTTGTCAAAGGCCAGGTCAATAAACTAAATCCAAGATGGTGGACAAATTTAAGTGTTTCTTTGCTGTAATAACTGCAAGTTTTGATTTATATTTTCGACATTTAAAGCTTTAAATGGCGGTAAAATCACCAAAAAGAAATATGTTAACTTCCAAATAAGGTAATCTTAAGGTAATCAAATATGGGGGATAAAGAGTTGAAGGTCACACGAACAACAATGCCTGGCTGCGGGCGAACAGAGAGATTTTCAAACAATCCACAGAACCAATACTTTCACTTCAACCCATCTTTGAAAACACACCACTAATAATCCACTAATAATCCACTATAAATATCTATTCATAGTTACCTCAACGAGAACAATATCACAAAAATTGAGAGTGGAAGTTTCCAGGACTTGAAGAATTTACAGCACCTTTGGCTTCATATTAATAAGATTCTCGATCTTCCTCGCAAGCTCCTGTGGGGAATGACAAAACTCAAAGTGCTGTAAGTCAAAATTTCTTGTTTTCCATTTAGAGACTGACCATATGTCATTCATCGATATCGGCGAGGATTTGTGTCAAAAACGCTGCAAAACACATCGATAGGTGCAGATTGACATAACGAAAGAAACCAAAACCTAATTCTTTTTTCGAGTGAGTCCACAATCTACATGGCAGCTATGACGTCACATGTAAAAGATCAAAAAACATGGCCGCCATGTTGGATGACTGAACAAAGGAAAGAAACATATTTTATTAAATTCATCCAACATAGCGGCTATGGCATCACATGAACAAGGACGAAAACATGGCCGCCATGTTGGCTGACCTAACAAAAGATATAGAAGCCATGTTGGATGAGTGAACCAGAGAATAAAAACCAAATACCTTATTAAAGTCACCCAACATGGCGGCTATGGCGTCACATACAGGATATTTGACAAAACAAAAGGAATCCAGATCAAAACGTTTGATATATATAACTTCAACCAACCTGGCGACTATAACGTTACATTCACCCAAATAGTCATTTGACGCCGCAACGGTATTCAGTCTTTCTAAAACTACACACAGGGGTTCAATATCAATACAGTATTTTTCTCACTTTGACTCCAGGGGACTGAACTCTAACAACGTAACGAAAATCGACCAATTCCTTTTTCGTGACGCCGTTTCTCTCGAATATTTGTAAGTTTACTCCTCGTACATTCTTCTTCTTTTCTTTTCACCGAAATTCCATGGTTTTGACATTTTTGCAATATTTTGCAACCTTTCTCTCTCAGACTATTCCAGTACAATTTGCTAACAACCATCGCAAACAACTCCTTTGCAAACGTCAGCCATCTTCGATATTTGTAAGTACTTAAGGTTTCAAAGGTTGAACGTTCGATCAGACGGAAAAGGTATAGAGTGATCTAATGAGTGGGCCGATAAATTAAAATACACGATCGATATCCCAGCCTCCAGAATGTTTTGATTTTGTTTAATATTTACAGGTTTTTGGACGACAATAAACTGACCAGCATGAATCAATATACGCTAAAAGGAGCATCAGCGCTGGAAATCATGTACGTATTTGCCACTGAGAGGGAGGGGGTGGGGAGTGGCGAGAGCAGCGAGTATTTTTGGAATTGTTTGGGGGGGGGGGGGGGGGGTGGTGGTGAGGGGGGATGAGCCGAGCCCGTTTTGGTAGGCGGGTTCTCTGGTTTTCTTTCCTCCGTATATCTCCCCTTGACTGATGAAGAGACATACGTCTCAAAACGTCTGTTTTTTAGACACCTTTTAAAGTACTTATATCAAATAAATAATATTTTCATGTAAATATACTTACATGAAGTGCTTAGGGCTTAACTGTAATTTCATAATCTCCCCTTGATGCGGATTTCATTGTATTTCTTTCTGTTTTATAATAACAGCTCATTGTCAAACAACGAAAAATTCGGAGAAGTTTCGAAGGGCACTTTTGGCTATATAAACTTTCCTCGACTCCGATTGGTGTACGTGCTCAACACTCAGATGGTGCAGATTAAGATGGAAACATTTGAAGGACACTCTAAAGTTGGTGTCGTAATGTAAGTAATAAGTTATAGGTGGAAGAGGTAGGAGATGGGGAGAGGTGGGCGAGAAGGCGGGAGGAGGACATTTTATTTCATAATAATTTATCAATTTACTCGATTCTGATTGGACAAGAGGAGTACAATTAATTTTAAATTGTACTCTGTAGAGTCCCAATTAAGTTGCTCAACTTTTTTGAGAGTGTTATAAACAAAAAATTGCACAATCTTCTCATACAATTCTGAATTTTTAGATACTCGTTTCCTTTACTAGAAGTCTAATTTTATATTGTTAAAAATTTCATGGGATCCCGAAAATGTTAGGGCAAGGCGGGGGACGGGAGGGTCCTTGCAATTCACATACCATTCTCAAACCATAAGTAATGAAAGGTGTTAAAAAGTAATACCAAACACAACCTATGGTTTTTCTCTTTTACCAGCGCGCCCACACAAGACACGTTCCCGGTGATTGCTCAGAACGATACGAGGTTGCAGTACGGTCTTGGTCGAGATGGGTTCATCTGTAATGGCTCCATCTGCAGCCCTTGTCACTTTGGCGAGTATCAGGACCGTGTGAATGAGTCTTACATCTGCAGGAAGTGCCCTCCAGGTAAAGCGTGCATCTCTTCCCCATGGGCCGCGGCTGGGGGGCAAGTCTCAATCATACCCCTCCCCACTTTTTAGGTTGCTCCGCGGCCGCTGTTCCAATGAGTTTGTCAAAGGACTAAGAAATTGCCAACCTGACAAAATTTGTTGTTCAAAAGCATGTTATACAATATGGTAGCTTTGTTGTCACATGCACAAGGACAAAAGACACGGCCGCAATTGTTGGTTGACATAACAAAAGACAACAAGACCAAAACTTTTGTTCAAGTCAAACAACATGGCGGCTATGACGTCACATTCACAAGGAAAAAAGACATGGCCTCCATGTTGGTTGACATTACAAAAAACAACAAGACCAAATCTTTTGTTCAAGTCAAACAACATGGTGGCTATGACCTCACATGCACAAGGACAAAAGACATGGCCGCCATGTTGGTTGACATAACAAAAGAAACCAAGACCAAATCATTTGTTTAAGTCAACCAACATGGCGGCTATGACGTCACATGCACAAGGACAGAAGACATGGCTGCCATGTTGGTTGACATGACAAAAGAAACCAAGACCAAAATATTTCCTTAAAGCCAACCAACATGACGGTTGTTACGTCACTGCACGCAAAAGGAAAAAATGACCGTCATTTAGGTTAAGTTGAAATATAGCTAAAGAAAATTGTCATTCAAATCATCCAAAATGCAGTTGCTATATATGGTTCCATGCGTTCCATGGACAATAGACATGGCGTGCCGCAAGTTGGTTGATATAACTAAGAAACCTTTAGCTAATATTTTTGCAAAGTAATATGTAATATGGCCGCCATAGCATCATATGCACCTAAAGGATTACATGGAATCAAACCGGTATGATGTTGCAGGGCACCTTAGGCAAGAAGATGATAAAGCAATAGCCAAGGATAATAAATATAAATCTAAGCAATCCGCTAACCCAGGATACAATAAAGCTTGCTACACCAACTATAAAGATCTAAAGACTGCATGCACCAAAAAACTGTATGTTTTCTCTTCATTTCTATTTTATTTAGGTGGATTTTTCCAGAATGCAGTAGGTCATTATGGCAAGATTGCCGGACTGACAGGATGTAAATACTGTGCAAGAGGAACCTACGTCAATGTTACAAGTGCTCCTGCTTTGATCCGGTTTACATGCAAAGTCTGTCCTGCAGGTATGAAAAAAGTGGAGTAGAGTGCAATGCAGTGCAGTGCAGTGCAGTGCAGCGCAGTGCATTGGAGTGAAGTGCAGTGGAGTGTAGTGGAGTGTAGTGGAGTGCAGTGGAATGCAGTGGAGTGCAGTGGAGTGCAGTGGAGTGCAGTGGAGTGCAGTGGAGTGCAGTGGAGTGCAGTGCAGTGGAGTGTAGTGGAGTGCAGTGCAGTGGAGTGCAGTGGAGTGCAGTGCAGTGCAGTGCAGTGGAGTGCAGTGCAGTGGAGTGCAGTGCAGTGCAGTGCAGTGCAGTGCAGTGCAGTGCAGTGCAGTGCAGTGCAGTGCAGTGCAGTGGAGTCAACAGAACCGACCAAACATTTGAATTTTTTGGGGGTTATATTTTAAGGCACGAAGACAGACGACTGGTCTAACTACAGAGGATGTTTTTGCATTCAAAACTTCTATCGCAAGCATCGGTTCGGTGAATGTGAAGCGTGCAAGAAAGGTGGTATTCGTGGTGTTCTGTGCAATGAAACCCAGATGGTGAAAGAAGGCTATTGGTGGCAGTTCAAGTGAGTCAGCCAAAAATGTGGCATAACTAATCTAGAGGCTATTGACACTTCTGAATCTTTTGATTGTTTATCAGTAATTGATTGTTTTTATAATGGTATAACCTACATACACTCAGTTGATGTAATGTATTCATCAAATCAATTGCATTTTATTGTCGTTCTGTTATATTGGGTTTGATTCATTGTATTTTATTATTTTATTATTTCAATACATTACTGCTTACTACGTAGGCTCTCCCATTGGTTAATAGCTGTGCTATATTAGTGAAACAAACACGGCTTATGACGCAATCCGCGCGCGCAGCAAACTTTTTAAAGAAGTGAAAGCATTTGAAGGACAAAATAAGAGGAATTCACTAATCTCATGATAATTGGAAAGCTATTGATGGTTTTCAACCATTCCCAAGAGAATTTAATAACAAAAGATACGGCGGCCATGTTGGAGGATATAGCAAAAGAATTCATTGACAATTCTTTTGTTAAGTTCCTTCAACATGGCCGCCGTGAAAACCATCAATTGATATGTTCTTCAACTTGAGCTGCATTCCGACGTGCTGCAAGGTTCTATTGCCGAAAACACTCGCTTACGTCACTTTTTGTATTACGTCACTTCCTGTATTCAGAAATAAAAAGCTGCACGTTTTATTTGTTAATCTATTTTAATAGATCTTACAACGAGAGCTGGCGATACCAGTTCTTTCTTGACACCCTCATGGAACCGTATGAGAACTACGATCATCGATACCTTGGATTTGAAGGAGATTTCCCTAAAGCCTACCCATGTCCAAGGGCAGCTTCATGCCTTGGTTTGCTGCAGTCCGTACGAAAGCCTTGCGAGTCTGGATATGGAGGACCACTGTGTGAGGTAAGATTTGGGGGGGAAGGGGGGGTGGGAGGTAAGACGAGTGGGAGTCTCGAGTGGCAGATTAGGGGAAGTACAGCGTGAAAGTAGTGTTCTGCCGTCGAACCACAGGCCCAAGCTATATTATGGGCATGGGCACGTGATGATACAAATCCTTTTGTTATTCTCTTGAGAATATGATTCCTTGTTTGAGTTGTATACATATTCATGTGTCTTATCGTGCGCAACTGTTAAACAAAGAAATGATACTCTAGGTAATGACACATGGTCTTGAGAATAAGATTCCTTGTTTGATTTGTATCCATATTCATGTGTCTTCTCATGCACAACTGTTAAACAAAGAAATAATACTTCTCGGGAATGACAAGTGGTCTGAAATGGAAAAATATTTTGCCCACGCTAAATAGATCTATTATTATTACTTTCTGATATTCGTAATAGAGCAATATTTTTTTAAAATATTTATCCAGGTTTGTGAGAGAGGGTTTCATAAGTCAATGTCTCGGTGCGTCAAATGTCCGACCCTCAAGTGGCTCATTGTACAAGTATCGTTCGTTGCTGTCATCATTCTCGTCATCATCCTTATTCTACTGAGAGATGAACGAAAAGAGAAGAACAAAAGGAGAACGCTGACTGATGTGGTGCTGGCCAGACTTAAAATCGTCATCGGTTTCTACCAGGTATGTGTTACCATGGTAACACCATAGAATAATTATCACCATGACAACAGGTTAGAACAGAAATTATCATGACAGTATGTAGGAAAAAATCTCCATGGCAATTAAAAAAATAGCGAGATAAAGTTTCATCGGTATGATAGAAATCATTATGGCAACGGCATTGGATCGAAATCGCCATGGTAACATGTTAGGATCGAATTTCGAAATATGCAAGCTTGAAGTCATCATAGCCATATTTCAAGAAAAAAGATCGTGATACATTTAGATATTTCCAAGATAAAAAAAGGACTTTATTATTATTTTTTTTTATAGCTTCTATTTCATTCCCTAAAACAGCCCCACAATGCACTGCAAAGCCAACTCAACCCCGTTTTCCCCCACAACCTAGGAATGGCAATACTAATCAAACCGGTTTGACGTGTTTTCGTTTCCAAGGTAACGTCAGGAACACTGGATGCATTCTCTTACGTCGAGTGGCCTGACGCCATGCTCCAGCTCAGTAATTACGCCAAGTTTCTTCAGCTCAACTTGGTTCAAATCGCTCCCTTGCACTGCTTCACTGACAGCCTGAAAATGAATGCTTACAGTGCTCTCACCTTGTCTGTCGGCACGAACGTGGGTGTGGTGTTGATTTGTTTCATCTACTTCCACCTCAAACGGCTGTGTATCATTTTCTTAAGTAAGAAGAGTGAAGAGGAAAAAATGGTAAGTGAAGGATAACCACTTCGGACAACAAACAAACAAACAAACAAACAAACAAACAAACAAACGAACAAACAAACGACATGTTCAACCGTTAAACAAAGAAATCATAATCTAGGGAATGACTCGTGAACTGAAATGGTAAAACAGTATCCCCAAGCTAAAGGTCGACGATGCTTTTGAACAGTCCGTCTTGAGGCATAAGGATTATGCGAGGTTCATTTGATTGCTTTTGCGCTATTTCAAAGGCTTTGCGGCATCACGTGACAGGAGGCATAATAATAAAGTCGTTTACCCCTGAAAACTGAATTCGCTTTTATGTAAACTATATTAGACCACATTCAATTGTTCCTGCCTCCTGTCATGGCTGCCGCCACGTAATGGTGCAAAGGCTCTTGTTAGATATTTTAATTTTTTCTTTCATGTACAAATAGGACGATATTCACTACTCCAAGTCCAACTGCTACAGAAGCGCGTTCCTTCTTCTGTTTGTGACATTCCCCGAGACTTGTTCACGAATCCTGGCCATTCTACCACCAGCCTGCATGAGGCTTTGCCAAGACAGAAATGAGCAAAACTGCACTTCCTATCTTAAGGTAGCCACTGCCTTACATCTGCTTACCTCTGTTTACTTTATCGATCCCTGGTTTTCAAACATTCCCAAAAAAATAAAATAACAAAAGACATGGCTGCCATGTTGGATGATATAACTAAAGAGATTAAGGGAGAATCTTTTGTTAAATTCATCCAACATGGCGGCTGTGAAAACCATTAATAAGCCACAGTGATGTTGTAAGGTCTGACCACAGGGGGAGGGGGAGGGGGTGGCTGGGGACAATGTACCATTTTCCCGCCAAAACACACGCGTGCGCGTATCATGTTAAGAATTTCCCGCCACATCCACAGGAATCCCGAATGAATTGACGAAATCTGGTGTATAGATAGGAGGTGCAGAGCTGTAACTTGTATTCCTATTCAATGCAAAATGCAAAAACTACCAAATGAACAGACTTTAGATTTATTATCTTTTACACAAAAGAAGAAGAAGAAAATAAATAAACAAATAAGAAAAAAGGGAAAGAAAAGAAAGAAAGAAAAAGAAGAAAAAGAAAGAAAAAAAAGAAAGTGTACGATTCTGTAGTCTTCTTAGTCAAACTTTTGGGGCAGCGTTCGTCCTCCGTCGCCCGGCCCCTCGTTACGCCCCTGATAAAGCCCTGATAAAACTCACGCGTTTATGGCGTCATGTTACATTACTTTACTAGAATCCCCGCTTTTACATATTTTGTTCAAAGGACTATTCCTATTGCGTTACAGGCTGACTACAATCTAAACTGCTTCGATGATCAATACAACAAATACGTAAAGTACGCGTACTTCGGATCCGTCTACCCAATCCTGTTCCCGTTGTTTACCATCTTGATTCTCTATCTGTTTTACTACCGGAAATACATCAAGCCAGGCGCTCCTCCTCCCCAGCAGGAACAAAAACACTTGGCAATTGTCGATGGCATGAAGTTTGTCTATGAGAACTACAGGTAAAGTAGAGATTTTACAATGACAGAGCGTATATTCGTGCAATCTGATTGGCTGACAGCTTTGAGCAGTAAGAGGATAGACGCAAAGAGTGATGCTTCCCTCGCTCACAACGCTTGCTTGAAACCGTTTTTAACTGTTCCAACATGTATGAAATAAGAATCAAGTAGCTAGAGTTGCACTCGGTAACGCCTCGTGCGACTCTTACGCTTCTTTCATGCTTAGCAGCCTTCCGCATGCATCCAAAACTGCATATACGCACGCTAAGCATTGACCATTCCTAATCATAACATAGCCACGATGTAACGCGCGCTTTGATTGCTTAAGAGCGTGCATCCAGAAATGGATGGTGCTCGCTGACGCGATTGAGCAGTGCGCGCTAAGTAATGAGAATTTGAATTTTTTGATCAACAAATGCATGTTTTTCACGGTTATGCTATGTTATAAAAGCAATGGTCAGTGCTTAGTTGTGCATATATCCAGTTCTGGGTGCACTTGGGAAGCTGCTTAAGCACTCAACAAACTAGATTGACCATTCCCTAAATATATATCTGTATCAAAATATATACACCGCATACACTTAAGACTAAAGGCCTGTTTCACGTCGAAACTTTAAGCTAAAAATTGTGTGCAACGGCATTAAGAAATAAGTTTACGGGGGTGTTAACAATAATAATAATAATAATAATAATAATAATAATGATAATAATAATTATAATGATAAAAATAAACATTTATATAGCGCCATTTCCAGAAGCTCAATGGCACTTTACAAAATCGCTATAAAATTACATAATATAATGTTACATGGCGTAATGTTTTCTTCAACACACTATCATCCGCCATGTAGATGTCGCCTGCTCGCTGGTAATGTTGGCACACAATTTTGATTGTTAAGTCACTGGGACATGTCGAAGAAAGTTTCAAGAGAGAAATATTACACGGCGCACGGTCCTGAAACTTTCACGACACAAGTTTTTGTTGCAAGAGTAGAGCGCAGTTCTACTTTTCTTGAGATTTTCTCGCGAAGAAAATTTCACAAAGCTGGTGTTGTTACTCAGTGCTTTATATTCTTCTCCTTCAGTCCAAAGTGCTGGTATTGGGAAATCGTTGAGATGCTGCGCAAGTTGATCCTCACTTCTGGTCTGTCACTCATTGGATCTGAAGGACGTACCTACATCGGGATGGCGGCCATGGGGTCTGGGTTCTACGCTGTTGCGCATGCCCAGGCTCGTCCAATCCCTGATAACTTTGAACATCTTCTGCAGCTGGCGTCGTTGGTCGCAACCTTCTTTAATCTGAGTGTCGGAGTTCTTCTGAGGATACCAAAAGTGATGGAGAACTATTCTATTCAAGAGGACAGGGATTCTGTTGGTGTGACTGTGATCCTGGTCATGGCGAACGTGACGGTCACTGGACTACTTGTTGGTGAGAAATACAGCTGTTTATATTATTAAAAAGCGACGACTAAACAAAACACCGAATGGAAGAACAAGTGAATGAAAGAAAGGCGAAATAGAAATAAAAACGCGAGGTAAAAAGAATGGTGAAAGCAACCAGAAAATAAATGGACGAAAGAAAGAAGGGAGAGATGAAGGAAAGAAAGGTGAGAACGAGTAAGAAAGAGAGGAATGCAGGAAGGAAGGTAGGAAGGAAGAAAGGAAGGAAGGAAGGAAGGAAGGAAGGAAGGAAGGAAGAATAAAGGAAGGAAGGAAAGAAGGAAGGAAAGAAGGAAGGAAGGAAGGAGGGAGGGTGGGAGGGAGGGAGGGAAGGAAGGAAGGAGGGAGGGAAGGAAGGAAGGAACCAATGATAGAACGAACGAACGAACGAACCTAGTTAGTTAACAAGTGAGCGAACGATAGGAATGATAGAATGATAGATCGAGTTTCAGACCATTACTGAGGAAGGTAGACTATCGATGGTAAATTACCTGTATTTCATAGTTAACTCTAGCTAAGGCTTGATCTTGTCAGTAACACAACATAACATGATAAACTATTTTAGATTGGATCACTTATCAGTTAAAACATTATTTTTTGTGTAGCCCGCTATATGTTCTCACTTAGTCAGAGCATAATATCAGTCATTAAGAATCCCCAGTGCACGTGGGAATGCTGTATTGGAGTCGTTCTCTCTGTCCAGGAGACTGGCACTGATCTAAGTGAGATTGGTGAAACCGCTGCCACCAATGACTACAAGGTTGATTTGCAACACACCGACACAATGGTAAGTGTAGGTTGACGTCATTTTCTACTAGGGTGAATATATTCTCTAGTAAATTGAATTTTTTCAGTATGACGTTTGCATGATGGCGTCATTATACTTCCATTACCAAGATGCTTCGCGAATTTTCTTTCTTATTCAAATTTGTATTTCCTCATGAGAATAGTAAAACAATTGGTGCTATTTAACGGAACGAAAGAAAGTGTGCAAGGGAGTCTGGTATGATGATAATGATTTATTATTTATATAGCGCCCTTTCTATAAGAATATAATCAAAGGCGCTTTACATTGAGTTGTGAATGACAAAATTGCTTTTATTTAATTTACAAGCATGAGAGATGGTTAATATGAAGTGTAGGCACTGAGGGTGGTCAATGCCAGGGTTTCTTTACGTCCTCAGTGGTTCTTTTACGTCCCTCCTATGTTGGTTAGTAATGATGAGTGTGGAGAGATGGGACCGCCATTTAAAGTGGTCATCCGAGCCACTTGAAAGTCTAACCATTTTCAGATGTAATTACAAAGGCAGCACTATCTTCTATTTTAAGACCCTGACCTCCCGCACGAAAGTCCGATGCTCAACCAACTGAGCCAACCGGTTCAGTTATGGTTTTGCAATACTGCAAACCCAGAAAAAGGACAACAAAGCAATCCCGAAAAGAAAAAAACATTTTTATCCGTTCAACCTAATTTCAAATATTTTGCGTTTTTTATATTAGTTTAACAATTAATTAACAAAAATTCCCCCCCTCCTCGCCACGCCACTGATTCTGCTCTACAAATACTAAGTGTTCTTTAATGATACTTTTAGGGTAATGGTGTTGAAGATGTCGACGTATTGGAGATGGGTATCGACAACAAGGGAGCAGAAGAAGAAGAAGAAGTCAAAGCCAAAGAAAATATCTACGACAACGAATCCTACACTAGCTCTGAGGGAGGCAAGAAGTCTCCCGAAGGAGCCGAGAGTGACAAAGATTCGTATGAAGAAAATCCTGGCGAGAGACAAGAACCTATAGGCGAAGAACAGCTTAAGGAGCCATCCGTCCCACTAGCTCAGGATATGGGGGACCGGGATAGAAAGAGTCCTAACGAAGGAATAGTGAATGAAGGAATGGAAGGAGAGAGGCCAGAGACGCTGGATCCTTACGATGTGGAGTTGAAAATGGCAGGGGATGAACAACAGGCTCATGTCAACATCGCCATCGAAGACGAGAGTGTCGAAGAAACTAAATTTTAATTAATCTAACGGATTCGGGTATATATAATCTTTTAAAACTTTAAGGATTTTAAGTAGTATAGGAAATCGCACGATCTCGAGCACAATTCGTAATTTATAGGTACGAGTGGTGTTTTGAAAGTTTTCAAAATTGGACGAGCCTTTATGGGAGTCCAATTTGAGAACTTTGAAAACATCACGAGTATCTATAAAATCCGAATTGTACGAGAAGATTGTGCGATTTTTTGTTTATAATACGCTCAACAAAATTGAGCAACTGGACTCTACAGAGTACAATTTTGGGTTTAATTGTACTCCTCTTGTCCAATCAGAGTAATTTGGCGAGTGTATTATAAACGATTTAATCGTACTCGTCTTGTCCAATCAGAATCGAGTAATTTTGTCGTGCGTGTATTATAAGAATTTTAATCAGTAGGGTTGAACAAGTGTAGCTCAGACCTAGCTGCCCCTTGGCTATATGTACATGTCAATAGACGATTTCCGAGTCACTTGATAAAGAAACTATCTTGCTACAGTACTGCAAGGGTGGATCCAGGGTAGTTTACGTGATTTCCGTAAACTACTCAATTTTTTTCAAAGCTACACATTTCTTTCTAAATAATGTCAAAATATGTGTATTACATTATTCTAGAAACTTCTAGAAACAACTCACTTGGTTGTTTTTCAGTTAATTATTAAGGAAAAGTCAAACAAAAATGAGTAATCTCGTCATTTCTGCCGATTTATTACCGATTCCCGCAAAAATTTTCGGGTTTCGGATATCTCCGTCGGTACGCATCGGAATGCTATCGGAAAACGATCGGAAAACAGCCTTTGTCAAATAGAACCTCAGGGGGTGAGCGTGCGTAGTTGTAGAGCTAGGCCGGTGTGACGATCGTAAACTACTCAAAGAATTCTCTGATTGGCTGGAAACACATTGATTGTTTTGGAAACCACTCAAACCCTTTTCTGATTGGCTATCTACTTTGCAAACTACCTCATAAACTACCAGCAAAACTATAAAAAGCTAGACCTACCCCCGTTGGGTCTCTTTCGTTCTTATGATTAGAGTCATAGACTTGCTTTGAACGAAGGAATATTCTACAATGCGTGGCGACCCGATTTGCAGGAGGGAGGACTGTTCTCCTTTCGACATTGGCTTGAATTTTAAAGAAATTGGCTCTTCATCACCACAAGATAAGCTGGGGTTCATTGAGAGTGTGTGGAAACCAGGTGAGATTTTTGATTTCCCACTGTCAATAGAAAATAGAAAGCCTCGTAAGTTTGTCTTTGAATGGCTTAGAAGATATCCCTGGCTTGCATACTCTAAATATCTCGATGGAGCATTTTGTTTTCCCTGCGTTTTGTTTGGAGTAGAATCTGGTAGAAATGCTCATAAATTAGACAAGTTGTTGAAGTCCCCACTCACATGTTGGACTTCAGCGGCTTCGAGACTTACAAAACACGCCAGCGGTAAATGTGAGATGCACAATTTTGCTGTAATTGCCATGGATAACTTTTTGAAAACAATGAGGCAGCAAGAAGCGGTCCCAGTAGATCAGCAGTTGAATAATATTATTCAACAGCAAATCGATAGAAATAGGACGGTCCTTAAGTCTTTGTTTGAAACGATAATTTTCTGTGGGCGAAACAACATAGCTCTCCGGGGTCAACGCGATGATGACCCAACAAATGCTAGTCTATCAGGAAACTTTCAGGCTCTGCTAGAATTTCGAGTGCAGAGTGGTGATCAAATACTGCAGAATCACCTGGAAACTGCACCCAGAAATGCAACTTACATTTCTAAAACCATCCAGAATCAGATGATAGAAACAGTAGGTTCTTACATTTTAACTAGTTTGTCAAAGGAAATCAGAGACAGTAAGTTTTTCTCTGTTATGGCAGATGAAGCTGCAGACATTTCTAACAAAGAAAATCTTTCATTTCTTGATTCAAGAAATATAATTAGAGAAGAATTTATTGGGTTTTCTCTTTGTGATGAGGGAACAACTGGAGCTGCCATCAAAGATAAAATACTTACAGCAGTAGCAGAATTAGGACTTTCTATGGACGACTGCAGAGGCCAGTGTTATGATGGGGCAGGAAATATGGCAGGTTGCTTGAATGGAGTTTCAACACTTATAAGAAATGAATTTGACAAAGCAATTTATGTTCACTGTATGAACCACAGGCTGAATTTGTGTGTTGCTGACACATGCCAACAACCACTTGTTAGAAACATGATGGATACTGTTAAAAGAATTTCTGATTTTTTTAACAATTCACCAAAGAGACAGCAGTATTTGGTCATGAAGGTTAAAGAGATAATGCCTCAAGCTAACCATACTGTTCTGATAAATGTATGCCAAACAAGATGGATCGAAAGAATAGAAGGAATGGACAGAGTTGTAGAACTTCTTCGTCCTGTTGTTGCTACGCTTGAAGACATATCAATGAACAACAATGATCTTGGAACTGGGGACTGGAATCGACCTAGTAGAAATGATGCACAGACCTTACTGAATGCAATAACTTTTTCATTTATTGTTGCTATTGTTATTGTTAGACACATGTTAGATTTAACCCGACCTCTCACTGTCAAATTACAAAAGAAAGCAATGGATCTTCTCAAGGCAAAGGATGAACTTGCACTTTTAAAGTCAGTCTTAACAGAGATGAGAACTGACATTGATGCCAGGCACAATGCACTCTACCAGGAAGCTGTCACTTTAGCAGGTCAAGTTTCAGTTCAACCAACCATGCCTAGAGTAGCTCAGAGACAAGTTCACAGAGCCAATGCTGCAGCCCAAAACCCTGAAGAATATTATAGGACAAATTTAACTGTAGTTTTTCTAGACCATATAGTCCAACAACTGAACAACAGATTTCAAGATGATGTGTTTGTTTGCTACAGAGCACTTTCAGTTATTCCATCAATTATGCTGGCCACTGGTATTGTTTGGAAGGATAATGTATTAGCCTTTTGTGAACATTATAGGCAGGATATACCTAATTATGCAGGTTTACAAGCAGAACTTATTCTGTGGGAGAGAATGTGGATGAGGAAAGATGATCTAGGAGAGGAAATCCCTGATAGTTTAGAAGGGACACTTGAGCACATTGACAATGTTGCTTATGCTAATATACATACCATACTTCAAATCCTTATAACTATCCCTATGTCATCTGCTTCTTGTGAAAGGTCCATTTCAACCCTCCGTAATCTTAAGAACTACTTAAGAAATACTATGGCTCAAGACAGAATGAATGGACTGGCACTGATGCATTCCCACAGAGACATGGACTTAGATCTTGAGGAAATAATAGATTTATTTGCTACTTTAAATCCTACACGAATGAGAATGGAGAATATCTTACAGTAATATTTTATATAATATTTTTTGGACCACCACTCCAGTGTTCTTAGAGTACTTGTGAGTTATGTTCCATCTGGATTAATAATTATCTGATTTTTAATCCTTAAACTGATGGGGAACAGTACAGGAACAAGGTGGAATTTTTAAAAACTTATTCTTTTCTGAAATCTATAATATTGTTCACTGGGTTTTAATTAAGCTTGAATGGTCTTTACATATTCTCAACTGAACTCAGCAATGAATTCATCTATAGTGGAACACCTCAATCTAAATAAGGTAATGTATTCATTTTGTATAATTTGCTAGTACATGTAAATTCTAGTACACTGATATTGTGACTGTATGTTCTCTATTTTTCATAAAGTATTCAATTTGCTGCAATGCCACTTTTCCTTTAATAGCATATATTTTGCATTGTACTTTTACATACTAATACTTTTGATGTCATTTTTTTCACATGATGTCCTTTGATGTGCTAGATTCTTCAACTGAGATAAATCTGTACAAGGATCTTGACTGCAGACAGCATGCTATGGTAGATGTATCCTTTTAGGCAGTTTATAACTAATAGGGGTATGGTGGGTTGGGTATAAATTCAGAGTAAACTACTCATGTCCAAACCCTGGATCCACCCCTGGTACTTGGACGCTCCAAGTATGGGTTTCCTGTATAACAATACTATTGTAGTGGCTTCATTAGCTAGTTTTCACTATTACTCTTTATAGAACTGATAAGTGCGTTCTTTATGTGTAAGCTTCGAAGTTAGTCTGCATAATCATTTACTGAAGCTAGAATATAAAAGTTTTCTCGCGGCCCTTGATTAAACCCCACGATGCACCACGTCGATGAGCGTTACTTTTCTTTTGAACTTCGAAAAAGCGAGATCTAGTCGTGCGCGCAACATTTAGACTGTCTAAAACAACGCAACTTTTAGATCACAACACCTTTGGGTGCTACCATATATACACATACGCTTTTAATTTGTATAATATAATCGCTTTTCTGGTATTTACTCAAATAAACCATAATTGATCACTATCATTTCGTAGTGTTCCATGACTGTTTGTGGGGATGGGTAATAAATTGGTACATTTTTAGGGGGGAAGGGGGGTTGGGGAGCGGATGAACTCTGTGTCTTACCTAACCATCTATTTTCTTAGCCTCTAACTCTTAACGAAAGAGAAGAGGAGAGGATTATGTTATTATCACCTTAGAAAATAGCACGAAATAAGCAATATTCAAGAAAAAAGTTAATATGGGAAAACGAAAGACAGAAATGAAATGCGTTTCTTAGTTTATCACTCGCCGGCTAGCATCGGTCTTATAGGCGCAAGTGCATGATTCAGGATCACATGAACTATCCTTCTCCAGCTTGATCAAAGACAGGATCTATAATAATTGTTAATAAGAAAATAAAATAATGAAGAAATGAAAGTGGGAAAACGAAAGGCTGTAGAAATATGGCGTTATGACATATTATTTGCGATATCATTTATCTCTTGGATTGCGGTTGGATGTAGAATACGGAATCTTGCATGTCAAATCGAAAAGGTATCCGAATAGCAAAAGTAGCATGTAGAATAAGAAATGTTGAAAGTAAAACATGAAAACGAAACTTAAATATGTTCAAAGCTGCAGGTCAAATACATATTATTACCACAAAACCAGAAAGTACAATGTAAAATGTTAAGTTCGATTTTTGGCCCCGAATGCGCCGTAAGGAAATGAATGATATCTTTCCCATTCATCTCGGCTCGTTCCCAAACCCCTCGCCAGATCCAGTATCACGTGACCCGCCTTCTGGAAGCAGCGTCTATATTATTCACAATGGCGTCCACCGAACCACTGACTCTAGCCCGAGGTAAACAAGCTATTATCACTCCAAATAGTACTAGTTAACCCAACTCCTATACCTTTACATATAAAACGATACATTGCCTTCAAACGGGACCAAAAATATTTAGAAATTATTGCATAAAAACGGCAGAAAGCGACGGTAATTTTGCAGCATTGTCCTAGCTCTTGACTCGTCTTGACATGACTTTAATCAATACTTTTTAAGGATTTTTTTGTTTAGCTTTTAATAATACATGCAGACAGGAATAAACTAATATAAATAACGTTCTTGGTGTAAAAACCGCTTTTTTATCACCGCAAAGTTTTTTAATACCAAAGTGTTTTTGGTTGAGACTGAGCTGCTGATTAAGGGTTGTGACAGATAGTGATATTATGGTTGAAAATCAAATATTGTTATTGAATTAATAATGGTATTTGGGTTGGCTTGCAGATGTTAACAGAGCTATTGAGCTTCTTCAGAAACTTCAAACCTGTAAGTAGCTTTTACGTTGTAAAAAACTCTTCCCACGTACTGTAGTTTCTTTTTCTTATGGTTGTATCCTATGATGATTATAAAGTATTGTATACCCAATATATAGAGTCTAGAAATAAAAAATACAGTAGTTTGACCCTCTATGAGATATTTCATAATTTTCTCTAATTTTTTATTGCAGCTGGAGACATTCCTCCTAAGAAGTTACAGGCCCTGAAGAAAGTTCTTGAAAGTGAATTTTGCCAGGCCATTAGAGAGGTAAAACTGCATAAAACCAACCTCTTTAGCTTGGTTGTTTGTTGTCCACATTTCAGACCATGTGATGCCACTGTTGGGAGTTGATTCTTTCATATGTAAATATTTTAAAATGTTCATCATAAAAGAACAATTCTCAGGGGAATGTCATGTGGTCTGAAATGGGCAATTAGCATACATAAAGGTAAAGAGAAGAGATAAGTAGCTAAAAACTAGTGTGAGTTGTGTCGGTGTTTCTAATGAAACAGTAATGATAAAAGGGTAAATAATACACCATGAAAAGATGAACGTTTCTGACGTTTCGGATGCTAGTCCTTTGTCGGAGTAAAGAAGGACGAAGGAATAATGGTGTATAATTTATCATTATCATTACTGTTTTGTTAGAAACACCGACGCAGCTCACACTAGTTTTTAGCTAGTTATCTCTTCCTGTCCAGCCTCTTTTGTGACTATTGACTGTTCATAGATTGATGAACAAAAATTGATCAATATACATTAATTGAAATAGATTTATTGATTAGATATCCATTCACTGATTTTACCTATAAACTCAAATATCAATTATTAAAGATTCATTCTGGTATGCAATCTTCAAACATGAATTGTGCAGCTCAAACAAACCTTCAAGCTTGCTAATTTACGATTTTCTACAGGTATATGAACATGTCTATGAGACAGTGGATATTCAAGGTAGTCCAGAACTCAGGGCTCAAGCTACAGCTAAGGTATGCGAAGAAGAAATCTGAATACAAAGTTACTTAAAGTGAAATTTATTTGGAAAATTTACGAGATGCTGTTCATCCGTGACCGGCGCCATCCAACACTTAATTCACAATCTGACTCAATTAGATCAAGTCTTTCTTGTTTGACTTTGTTAATTTGTGAATTCGTGGCAATACCCATTGTTTGTTAAACATTTAAATAGTGAGACGAAACTTTGTTATTAAACCTTGATACTGGAGTCAAGATGACTCCGAAACGTCAGATTTTAGCTTTAATTTTCATCATAAGTAAAAATATATATTGTTGTTTTGGACAAGAGACTGCTAGTTATGACAAATGATGAGTAAAAATTCACTAAACAATCAAACTAATTTGATGTGCATTACATTGAGGTTCAAAGGTTCAGCTTATTTTTGAAGTTTGATTTCATTCTTAGTTTGAAACTTGCATTAATGAAAATTTCAATCTTGGTCTTACATAATACCTACAGTGCATTTTTAAGGTTCCATTAAGGTTTTACACCATCATGTGACTGCAGCCATGTGAAAGCTTCTGTTAGATGTCAGGAACAATACAATCGTTTTACATAAGAAAGAATTCAATTCCAAGAGCAATGGGATTTTATTGTACTGCCAGCCAACTACACTTATAAACAACGAGAATTTCATCTCATTGTTAAGATACCAATTTGAATCCAAGTCCTCTGTCCCTATATTGGCTACGCAAAGATCATGGAGTTGCTGTATTGCATTTGTAATTAATTAATATTATCTATTTATTTGTCCAGGCTACTATTGCTGCATTTGCCGCAAGTGAAGGTCATGCACATCCCAGAGTCGTAGAATTACCAAAAGTATGTTATCTAGATACAGTACTTTTACATACAGCTATTTCAAAAAATGTTGAAAACCAAATGCCACATAATGAATAGCACATTCCAAGACTGAAATGCATTGTGGGTCTCATTGATTTGAAATGAAAAGTAAATATACAGCGATTTGCTCTATATGTAGCCCATATTGTTTTGGATGTGGAATGCACTAAAAACAAAATAAATTGTTATTATTTATTTGACATTAAACAATATTTGAGTTTAATGTTTTTTACTCACTGGTGAAAAACATACAATAAACCAGACAGTCAAACCAATAAACTTCATTGATACCCTTAAACATCCTCCAGACTTGATCCAGATCAGGGCACAGCTTACTCACATATTAAATGTGTGGTTCCAAAAAATTTGCATACACCACCATAAAGGAAATCTGAAGAAAAGGTCCCACCACCACTCTGGAATTCCCAATTTTCTTCTATTTCTAACTATAGGCCGATCTTTGTTTACGTTTTTTCCTCATTAGCATTAAAAAAATTCTAGCTACAAGCAAACTGACTCCAGAAATCTATAGAGAAATTGTTTTATTTAGTAACTACTGAAGATTTGAGAATGATATGTTCAATATTTTGGGAGTAAAATTTTTTTGAAGACTATACATGTACGTGTAAATTACAAAGAAATGTATGGTCGTGTGGCAAGTCTTGTTAAGAAAAGTACACTTCTGTAGACAATCAAGGCTGATCCTGAGCAAAGGCAAACTTGAAATGATGATGAAGGTTATCACTACAGCTAGTAGTTATAGCTGAAACGTTGGGTTCTTAAAAAATCTACACATTTTATCCATAATCTTACATTTAATATCATGACTGGACATGAAAGCCTCAGCAATACTATTGAAATGGGAATATTGTTGTTCAAAGTACTTGTAATATTCTTGTTGGTAGAAATCAGGTCTAAAAAAGTTGAGTTTTTTATTACATCGCTTGACATGTTTGTTGTTTCTGTTTTCCTCGTAGACTGATGAAGGACTTGGTTTTAATGTAATGGGTGGAAAAGAACAGAATTCTCCAATCTACATATCACGTATCATTCCTGGAGGCGTTGCCGATAGGTTAGTGGAATACTACCTTGATTATAACATAGTAGAAGATAATATAGGTAAGTTGTAGTGCTTGGGAACGAGGTTATTCCGGGCGAAAGCCCTTGGAATTAAATTCGGAAAAATTAATTTCCGACCTCGCTGGGATTCGAACCCACGACCTTCGGAATTGTACTACCGATGCTCTACCAGCTGAGCTAGAGGTCAGACTGAGAGCAGGCCGGGGCGAAATAGATGTTAGGTCGCGGTAATTATGATGCAAAGATGAGAGTATGTGGGCCGCGTGGCACTAATGAAATAGTAGAAGATAATATAGGTAAGTTGTAGTGCTTGGGAACGAGGTTATTCCGGGCGAAAGCCCTTGGAATTAAATTCGGAAAAATTAATTTCCGACCTCGCTGGGATTCGAACCCATGACCTTCGGAATTGTACTACCGATGCTCTACCAGCTGAGCTAGAGGTCAGACTGAGAGCAGGCCGGGGCGAAATAGATGTTAGGTCGCGGTAATTATGATGCAAAGATGAGAGTATGTGGGCCGCGTGGCACTAATGAAATATTCTATTCATTAGTGCCACGCGGCCCACATACTCTCATCTTTGATTATAACATAATATAGTTTTCAAACCTCCTATTATTATGAGGTATCTTACCTGGTTTTTTCGCTACAGTAACTTTACATTGAGTTAATTTGTACCTTTTTCTACCACTTAGGCATGGTGGTCTGAAGAGAGGAGATCAGCTTTTGTCTGTAAATGGTGTTGTAAGTTGATAATTTTATTTTTTCAATTCTTGTCCAATTTTTCCATTATGGTTCAAAAGGCTACCATTTGTATTGGGAAACTGAAATGAAGCTTATTTACCCCTCCCCAAAGTAAAGATAATTAATGATATGGTAATAATCTGTGCTTCAACATTATCTTGCTATTAATCAATTGTCATAGATTATAATACACTCAACAAAATTACTCAATTCTGATTGGACAAGAGGAGTACAATTAAATCCCAAATTGTACTCTGTTGAGTTCCAATTAAGTTGCTCAATTTTATTGAGTGTATTATACACAAAAAATCACACAATCTTCTCATAAAATTCAGACTTTATAGATACTCGTGATGTTTTGAAAGTCCTTAAATTGAAGTGGCCTAAAGGCTCGTCCAATTTTGAAAAATTTCAAAACATCACTCATACCTATAAATTCCGAATTGTACTTGAGTTCGTGCGATTTCTTATACAAATAAAAATGATTTTTTTTCCTGATTTTAGAGCGTAGAGGGTGAGAACCACGAACGAGCTGTTGATTTGCTGAAGGCAGCCCAAGGTACACCAAATGATTATGTCGACAGGGTTTGTGCTAGTTCTTGAAATACTTGAAAAGCCCTGGAATTCAAAACCTTTTTTAAGTGCACTTGAAAAGCCCTTGAAAATAGCAAAGTTGTGTTGAAGATGTAGCAAGAACCCTATGTCCAAGATCATGATAGTTTTAATGTATGTTTATAATAATGGCAATGTGAGATTGTATACAAGTAGTTCCTGGAAATATGAAAATGAAAGATGTACATGTATATTATACTTATACATGTAGATAATAAAATAATGAAATTTAGTACATGAAGTAATACATTTAATAATATTTTTCTTTTAGGCCAAGTACGGTTGGTTGTCAAGTATACTCCAAAATGTAAGTCCAGTGTTTATCTTGATTCCTCTTCTTCTCCTTCATCTCCTCCTCCTCCTCCTTCTGTTTCGTTCTGTTTCATTCTCTCTCTTTTTTCTTCTTCTTTTGTTTCACTCTGTTTCATTCTCTTTCTTCTTCTTCTTCTTCTGTATCATTCTGTTTCATTCTCTCTTCCTCTTTTGTTTTGTTCTCTCTTCTTCTTCTTCTTCTTGTGTATCATTGTTTCATTCTCTCTCCTCCTCCTCCTCCTTCTTCTCCTTTTGTTTTGTTCTCTCTCTTTTTTCTACTTCTTCTCAGTCTCTTTTATTAAGAAAGTCACCTGTCTGTTATCTTCCGAAATTAATCACACAAACATTCTAAGATCACCATCAGTACTGTAACTTTCAATTTCCAAAATTCCATGACTTTATATTTTTGGCAACATTTTTTCATCATTGTCTTCTTCTTCGTCAAGCCAAAAAGATAAAAAATCTGCCTTGTCCTCTGAGTATGAGAAATTTATCCTTCTGAAAAATATTCATCCAGTATTATTTCAAAAATCAAGTTAGTTTTATCTCTAATAATTGTTGTGTTTTACTTGTGTAGTACTGGAAGAAATGGAAGCTAGATTTAACAGTCAGCGTGGATCAAAAAAAGCGATAAATACAAGTAGGAATGGTAACTTGATAGTGTTGTCTTTTCATTATGTCTATCCCTTAGGATTAATTTACTCAAGCCCTGAAATATGTAAACTCTGCACTGATTTAAAAAAAAAAGGAAAAAGAAAAAAAAAAGGTATTTGAACCACATGACTCGTTTGACTTTTCCATGAGGAGAATCTTCATCAAAAAATCCAGCCATGATTCCTACAAAAAGCAAAACGTTAATATACCATTACAATCGTGTTAGAGTGCAAACACTAAAAGCACTATCAGTTACGGCTATTTTGAGTTTGGCAAGGATCGATGACTCCCTCTCAGGGAAAGGGGGCATTTCTTCCAAAACTGTGGCCTGGAAGCAAGAATATTGTTCCTTTAAACTTCAAATTCAGTCGATAAACCATAAAACAACCTCTGGGCTGATCAAAGTCAGAACATGGCTAACTCACAGATCGAACCCTGAAACTACCTCTGCACTGATCAAAGTCATGACATGGCTAACTCACAGAATGAACTCTGAATCAACCTCTTGGCTGATCTATGGCAAGGCTAACTCAGGGATCAAACCCTGAAACAAACTCTTATCTGAGCTAAGTCATGGCATGGCTAACTAACAGATCAAACCCTGAAACAACCTCTGGGCTGATCTAAGTCATGGCATGGCTAACTAACAGATCAAACCCTGAAACAACCTCTGGGCTGATCTAAGTCATGGCATGGCTAACTCACAGATCAAACCCTGAAACAACCTCTGGGCTGATCTAAGTCATGCCATGGCTAACTCACAGATCAAACACTGAAACAATCTCTGGGCTGATCTAAGTCATGCCATGGCTAACTCACAGATCAAACCCTGAAACAACCTCTCAGTTGATCTACATCAGGTCACAGCTAACTCACAGATCGAACCCTGAAACAACCTCTGGGCTGATCAGTCATGGCACGGCTAACTCACAGTTTGAACCCTGAAACAACCTCTGGGTTGATCTAAGTCAGGGCACGGCTAACTCACAGATCGAACCCTGAATCAACCTCTGGGTTGATCTACGTCAGGGCAGGGCTAACTCACAGATCAAACCCTGAAACAACCTCTGGGCTGATCTAAGTCAGGTCACGGCTAACTCACAGATCAAACCCTGAAATGTTTTATATTAACCTAATCTTTTGTACATTTTCAGGTGTCAAGATCATCTTTACTGACAAGACATCACCTATTGTAAATGTAGTAAATTCATAGTCATTTTCTGAGATAGAGAACATGGTGCATTGTGGTCTGGCTTGGGTACAAACATCTTTTGTTTATCATACCTTATATGGTGTTGTTTGTACCCAAGATAGACCACAATGCATCCTGTTTATCAATCTAAGAAAAGGCCTATTCATGTATAGGTTACTTTTAATAGAAAATTTTAAATAAATGCGGCATCTGTCTCAAGAAACTGACTCATCTAATCCTTTAATATGTTAATTTTAATTCTGTATTTTTTACAGTTGTAGGATTTTCAGTTTATATCCTTTTTATTTCATTTTGCCAGCACTTAACTGAGACTATTCTTTATTCAAATCAGGATGTAAAACTAACTGGAGCCAATCAGGGGAGAGCACAATAATTCAAATTAGTAAAATACCACTGTGTTCCTTGATTACAGACTCATTTACTCAGGGCTATCCTTGTATCAGTGTCTAAACGTTCACAAATACCAATGGTAAAGTAAAGAATGCACAACTTCAACCATACAAACATTTCAAAGTTACATGGATCTTGACTCGAACATTCAAAATAATTGTATCATCACTTTATAATCCCATATAAGCAACTATTTTGTTATTTTCAAATTCTCTTTCGTTTCCATTCGCATTCTTTCAAGGGAAAACTATGACTTATGGAATCAACCTAGTATAGTTTGGGATGATATAATTAATCTGCAATAGGACTACATGTCTGTCCAATTTGGAAATAATTGAATTCAAAAAATTGAATTCAAAATTTTTCTGACTGCCATGAAATTTGACTTGGCCTATCGGCCTCTTCCAATTTTGTCAGTCCTCTGAATTTTTTTCATCCAATTATTTCCAAATTGGACAGCATGTAGTCCTATTACCTATACTAATTCCATAGGAAATTGAGACTGACCCTGTACAACAGAAAATTCAAAACTGAAGTATTACTAGCATTAATTATTTCACCTCACATGCTTGATAACTTCTAAAATATTTGTGAGATATTTAATAAGAATTTCTCCATTGCTAGCTTCTGATTGGTTTACGTTAGAATGCTTTATTTTTACGCTACCTACTTATGATTGGCTTACATCTGGAGTAATCCCAGTTCGGTTGTCTCAGTAATTATTATCTAGTATTTTCATTTCCTTTATGATCCTGTTATGACATACTATCATTTCAGTGCGACTACATCAACCAAGGCCACCCAAACAAATTTTGAATCAAATTCACAAATCACATTCTTGATATCGAATAATCCAATGAATTGATGATTCTGGATTTTAGACTGTTTCTTGTTCACTCCTGATCATACACACACTTGTATAAAGTAAAATATATGCTTTTGAAAGGAAAGATGAACATTTGTACAGATTCTATTGTTTGAATACTCAATCATGATTGGCTAATAATTGTATGAAAACTTGTCTGGGTGGCCTTGGTTGGTGTATTCGCACAGTAATAATGTTATGATTAATAATCATAAATAAAATTATTGTTTTAATTATAATATAATAACAGACAGTATGCAACTCTTGCATGAAGTAGTGTAACTTTTGTTATTCTAATAAAGGTTTTTAACTTGTAATTTGATCTTTTCTTCTGGGTTTATCACTACCAAATAATAACCTGTGCCCTCTTTGTGAAGAATATAGTACTGGGCCTGGTTGTAGGAAGGGTGGAAAGCACTATCCAATGGATAAATCTTACCCAGTTGATAAATTTATTGGATAACAGAATGGACTTATACACTGGATATGGATTTATCTGTCAGATAGTACTATCCACCCTTCATACAACCAGGCCCTGTAAAATAACTTTAATTTTCTATTACTAGCTTGATCATTATTTTGTAAGGGAATGTCCAAAGTTCTATATCGTTATAGTATGTGGTCCCATAATCGGTAGAATGTTGGTAGCATAATGATGGGTTGTCAGTAGGATGTTAGTAGACATGTCACCCTACACATCTTGTGTTGGTCCCACGACTGAGAAGGTCAACCCTAGATACACAAGACTAGTAAGTGTAATGACTGTCTTTCCATTATTGTCCTTTTCATGGATTTCCAATAAATTCTACAAATTTGAAGCTTTTCCTCTTTGTTTCTTTACTGAGAGCAATGGACCATTAACATTAGCCATTCTGAACTCCTGAGGTTTTTTTAGGGCTTTCAATTCTTCCAAATTCTGAGAGTGGCCAAAGCTGAAAATGAATAAAAGTATATAAAATAAGATATTTATGCTTTAAATTTTTTTATATATTTTTGCTCAAATCTCTGTCTTTTGATATAAATTATGCCTTGGTAAAATAACAAAAGAATGGTGGCCATGTTGGTCGATATAACAAAATAATTCATTGACAAGCCTTTCGTTAAATTTTACCAAGGTGGAGTCAACCATTAGCAGCACGTAACCTGTGCTTCTCTAAGCATGGTGCGGCACATATTAACATTTACATGTACTGTACCTTAAAACAAACCCTTCCTTTTACAAGGCCGTATGGTACAGAACCATAGTCTCTAGAGTCTGTTGAATCTTCAGCATTGTCGCCTAGCAACCATAAGTGTCCCTTTGGAACCTGCAGAGGTAAACATTTATTTCATTTTATTGATTTCGTCACCAGAAAACTAAGTAAACAAATAGAAAAAGAAATGAATACACACATTACGCCTAATAAAAATTAAAAATCAACCCAGCACAAGAACGAAAAAAAAAGAGAGTAGCATTGGCGGTAACAGGACAGAGTCCCAATAGATCATTCTCAAGGTTGCATGCGCATCCAATCTTGACGGGCCACAAAACTAAAAAATGCAAATTCAGTAAATATTGAGAAGTCAGTTTTATATTTAAAGAGGAGAATAATCTATTTTATAAATTCTTACTGTAAAAAAATTCATAGCAATGCATGATAATAATCGTGTTCTGGTATGGTGGCCCTTAAATTTCTTAAATTTGGATGCGCACGCAACCTTGAGAAAACGGTCAATTGACATCCGCCCCCTTGAGAGAGGTAAACATATTTTGCAACCTTCAATGTGTTTGAAATTTTATTTATACCTCAAAACAACCTCGAGGCTGATTAAAGTTCGTCGGTAAAAATCATCGGTACAGAACTAATTTTGACCAACCTTTGACGTCATAAGTATATGTAATAGGACTCCATGCTGTCCAATTAAGAAATAATTGGACGAGGAAAATTCTGAGGACTGACAAAATTGGATGAGGCCGTAGCCCTAGTCCAATTTGGCAGTCAGAGGAATTTTTCGAGTCTTGATTGGGAAGCATAAAATCCCATTACCTATAATTATATAGCTGCCTAATAAATCCCATATCAACAAGACCTGTCCAATTTAGAAAATAATTGGACAGTTACCTAGTATATGGGATTAATGAGAAGCTGTATAATTTAATAGTAAATAATACCATACCAAGCTAAACCATCAGAAATGCTTTTTTTACTAAAAAACATGGAAAAAGAGTTTGACGATACAATTGAAGTAAAATGAAATTTGATTTTGAAAAAATCATTCTGGTAATGGTAGAAAAAATTAATGATGCCGTCATGATGAAAATAAAATAACTTACTAACTTTGATATAGTCTTCTTCTTCTGGTCCAGTTTCAACAATATCACCAGCCTAAGAAAAATGTAGTGTACCAAAAGGGAATAAAGTAATCACTGCTATGATGGATAAAACATGGAAGAGTAAGACTTTAGACTTACAGTACTTAGTTACACACATTCATTAATTTACAAAAATATAGAACTATTATAGAAGAATTACAAATTATAATTTTAGAAAACTATGAATAATTGATACAAAGATGAAAGAAGTATGCATGTGTGGATATTCTTGGGTGTTTTGTCGTTGTACCTATAAAAAGTGAACAGCCCCCTAATTGACATATTTCCCATGTACCATTTCAGTTTCAGATTCATCTCAGATTTTGTTGACTAATTAGAAACTTATTCACTTACCATGGCTGCTATCCTCTTACAAATCAGAGAATTGGGATCTTGTGGAGATCTTGCAATTGTAATATCACCTCTTTGAGAAAAGAGAAAAGGAATGGTCAAAACAACTTGGAATTAAAAGGAAAAACAAAACTATTTGGATTTAAGATGATGTGAATAAGAGATCTATCTATGACTCTTATAAGGCTAATCAGGACTTAGTAGTCTTAACAAATAGACTCAAATACAACACCAAATTTGGAAATCCATCCTGGTTGATATCTTATTGGTGAGAACAAGTGTAATAGGTAAATCATGAGCCTTGTATGAAACCACTGAAGAAGAATGCCAATGGGCCTTTCACAACTTCAAGTCACGTATTGGTTAAAGGCAAGCGATTTAAAGCCATGCCTGCCATAAAGTGCTTTGTTATTCGTTACTCAAATTATGAAGAATTACAGACTTGTTCAAAATCATTACCTCTGAAGTGTTCCAAGGTGTCTAGTTATGCGCTCCATCACTACAACATCACCTGATGAATTGCTGTTCAAAGTTGGCAGCATTGATGGCCCTACAAGCTGAGAGGCAATCGTATAAAATGTAACATCAAAGTGTTAATCTAAAAGTAAAAATGGTTTTTCACAAACTAAATTGTTTATAAATACTAACAGTAATGTTGTTTTATATGTGTTGATTAGACATGAGTGAAAACATGTACGAATGGATGGATAAATGGAGGAATAGATAGATAGATGGATGGATGGATGGAGAAATAAATAGATGGATGGATGAATGGATGAATAGATGGATGGATGGATGGATGGAGGAATAGATAGATGGATGGATGGATGGATGAATAGATGGATGGATGGGTGGATGGAGGAATAGATAGATGGATGGATGGATGTAGGAATAGATAGACCGATGGATGGATGGAGGAATAGATAGATGGATGGATAGATAGATAGATAAATGAATGGATTGATGGATAAACGATTGAATGGATTAATATTAACGGATCGATGGATGGATAAATCAATGAATTGGTAGATGGATAAATGGATAAATGAACCAATGAATGTATGGATTGATAAATGGATGAATGGACAAATAAAAGAAATGATTAATGAATGGTATGGATTATAATGAATGAGCAAACAAATGAATGAATGAATGGAGGAATAAATCGATAGGAGAAGAAAAAGTCTACCAATAAAACACACCCTGAGGGCATTGTCCTATATTCAATTCACTCAGAATTCAATATCACAAATAACCACAATAAGCCGGCAGACATTTAATGGTATCCTGGCGGGTTTTCCACTACTTATTAATAACGTAACTTGAGAGTCTGATCTAATTTCTAGACGATTGTTATCTCTTTGAAGCGTCATGATCATATTTCGGTTTTCATGTCTAGGCGCTGGCAGTTTCTACGTTTAGCCACGCAATTTAGAAAGCCAGAAATGTCAAAATATTTGATCTAGTTCCTTATGATATTGAATTCTACCGTAAAGATTTAATGAAGTTCAGTTTGGGTGAGGAAAGAAAAGAAATCTTCGAGGACAACGAAGAATGGACGCGGTAAGGAGTAAACTTTTAGTTTGCGCGCTTCATTTTACTGCGAGTTTTTTCCAACATTTAAACATGCTTTCTCTATGGAAAGAAAATACAAATTCAGATACCTCAATTCCCACATAATTCATGATATGATAATACTGGTGGAAGAGAAATAACGAAGAAAAAACTGCCTTTTCCCCCCTGCAAAACAAAAGTACACTCGAGTCGCAGGAAGCGTAAAATTTCCTGCGTCTATTGTGAATCCAAAGTGTTTCTCTTTAGATTTTTTGCCTATTGAAAATCTTAAATCTCTAAACACAAGCAAAATTAATTAATTCTTATGTAATAAGGATAACAGCAGTTTGTTTAATAAGCTTCAAAGAGTATTATTTTGGTCATTATTTTGCTCTTTTTTAAGCTTACCAAAATTAGTTCACCCAAATATTCATGCACAATATGGACACAACTAGCTCCAGCAATGATAGCATAAGCCACCCTACGGATAAGCATTGCATAAGGCTCCTCTACAGACCATTAGAATAATCTACGGTGGATTTTTCCAATGATTTTTTGCCCGTTTTTCGTCGACATTTTGTATTCTTCACTTTAGTTGTCAAGTTTCATCAAGTCCCTGGACGCATGCGCGTGGCGCCAATCCAAGATGGCGGCCTACTTGTTGTGTTTGACAACAGATGGAGGGATTCCTCTTTTTACTCGAACTAAAGGAGATTTACCTCAGGTAAAACACTAAAGATATCTACAAATATCACGTATCCTTTGTTGGAGTGTTTTCACAAATTTTATTCTGTTCTTGTAATCACACAGTTGCCATTCCCAGTAGTTGGTTCTTTGAATGGTGTTCATATGTTTGCGAAGAATCAGGATGTCTCTTTACTGAAGACCATGACAAATGATGCTACAGTGGTGTGGAAAGTCTTTCATGACAGGTATTAAAGCTGAACTGAGTTCAAGATTATGGCTAAATATGTTTTAATGAAGACGTATAGTTTTAACTATAAAAAAGTTATCTTAAAAGACTCACTCATTCTTTGTACAGTCATAAAACATGCAGTGTTTGGCAAAGAACAATAGAGGTGTTAGGAGTAGCACATTCAAGAGCTAGTGCTTCTGAATTAACTCTTATTATTTAATGTGTTCTGCCAATCTCCAAGTGCTGCATATCTGCATGCACGTACAGCACACAAGCATATTGCTTTTTCTATGTCTTTAATTTTGTTCACCTTTGCATCGAAATTTGTTGGTCAAACATACAAAATCCAGTGCATAAAAGTATGCAAATTATTATGGTCATACTTTTGCACATTGTGTTGTAATTCTTATTGTTTTCAAGTGATGCAAATTCAATCACAAAACATAGTTACGTTATGATTCTGCCCTATCATCTTCTACTCATGCAAAATGCGCTTCACCCATACCCCTCCCCTTAGGGAGAAAAGGAAATACTTCTTTTTATAGTTCCATTCAGTGACCACTAATAATAGCTCCAAGTTGAGGTTGGAGTTGCCATGCATGATAAACTATAGTTTTGCTGTACTCAGCAACTCTAACCTTAACATGTTCAACTATTATTCTTGGTCACTGAAGGGAATTGCATAAAGGAGTATGGATCTTACGCGGAATATTTACTAATTCATTTTACTTTTAGTATAACGCTGATAATAGTGGCATCAGATGACAACTCCAGTGATGCACATTTGAACAGAGTCCTGAATCTTGTCTTCAATGCTATGGTAAAATAATTGGTTCATCTTGAGTCAACACCTTCTGAATGTATCTCTCTATTTGCCCTCTTTTTGGTTGCACTCCTGTTGGGTTACCTGTGGTAATTTACCATAGGTAGCCCAGGAAGCAAATCACAAGACATGCCTAGTGTGTTTAATTTATGGGCTTGTAAATAAATATCAAATTCTCAAATTAAATATGGTATCAGTTTATGGTATAACAAAGGCAACATTTAAATCAGTGGTTGGAGTACGTTTACAAATTTGCCATATCATTTTCCACTGAATAAAAATAAAGGCATATTTCTCACACACCACTGGGAGCTATTGTCCACTGAGCTGACCGCCGCCAACTGACTTCTGAATAACTCAACACATGCATTACTGTAATACATCATTCTTATCATCACAACGTGGTTTCCATGAAAAACTACTCTAAAGTCCTTCCAGCAATGCTGGCCTAGGGTTGGGGGGGGGGGGCACTGTGGGGCTAACTAACAGTCATGGCGGACAGGGAAAAAGCAACTGATGAAAACACTGACCACGTGACTAATATCCCTCGGCCCAGGCTCCAGTGGTGTGAGAAATCATTTTCCACTTATTTCGTTCCTCAGCCAGTGGAAAATACAACTTCCTCTTCGGAGAAGTGAAAGATATGTTATGAGTCATAAACAAAATTTGGAAAATTTAAGATCATTATCATCATCTTGCTGCCTTGACCAAGATGTCTCGCATGATGAGGCACCACACGTCAGGATGTGCAATGGTGACAGTAGGGGGGTCCATGTTTAAGGAATTCCCATTTTTTATCATTCTTGTTTAGGTGATGTTGCTTGGAATAGATGAACTAACGAACACCAGAAATATTGAATTGATAAAACGAGAAATGAGGGTAAGTCATTTAGTTCACATGATGTAAACTCAAAATATTATGTCAATAAACAGGCCTGTTGCCAGGACGTTGGAAAGATGGGTTTTTATTTTTTCCAGTCTGACTGGTATCCTAGAAAATCATGCGTTCTGATTGGCTGCAGGAGGGGGAAGTATTTCCTACTTCTGCCCCTGGTCTTGTATACTGACTGACTGACTGTCGTCATAGTCTGATTAACAATATCCTGGAGGGCGCTGATTTAGTGGGTGATGTATATCACAGCCATACCACTAGTTTACTAATATATCCGTTATGTCTGTCTTGCTTCAGTGTTGTTATAGTCTGATAGACAATATCCTGGAAGGCACTGATTTAGTGGATGATGTGTATCATGGTCATACCACTAGTTTACTAATATATCTGTTATGTCTGTCTTGCTTCAGTGTTGTTATAGTCTGATAGACAATATCCTGGAAGGCACAGATTTAGTAGGTGATATCACACAAGCTGTTGATGTTATCCTCTGCCCTGATGTTTCAGTCCTTCAAGTAAGTTTTTTTTTTCATGAACCTCTCTATGTAATTTATGCCTCATTTTTTGACATCATGATTCTATGAAAATGTCTTGTAGCAAGTATGGACTCTGAAAAGCCCTGAGGGGAGTGTTTTAAGTATAGTTTAATAAATAAGCAGGAGTGTTTTATCAGGTTTTACATGTAGACCTGATAAAGCACGATCTGCAAGTTTATTGAACGGCTTCAAAGCTTCATGAATAATTATAGAGCATTTAGGGGCCTTATTCATGACATGCTCTCGTACTCTTTTGGTCCTTTATAAAGATTTCAAAATCTTTATAAATATAAAGATATCCATGTTGAGCTATTATGAGGTATAAAATAGCATGTATGTGAAGGAATTTTTTTTTATTTTGTTGGACCAAATTTTCATTAATTATTCATGAAGTTTTGAATAAAGTTTAAAGTCCTAGTCCAAGGACCTGATTTTTCTTGTCAAAAATATCTTTAGATTGAGAAACTAGAAACCTATATTGAGGACTTATGGAGACCCCCTTTTAATAATCGTTTTTATGAAAATCTCTTCTCAACAACTTCAGATTCTACCATTAAAATTTAAAAATTTAAAATTTTCTACTATCTAAAATTTCTTTTAATGTTTAATAACATAATTCAGGAAACTCTAGATGCTTTTGTCTCAGCTTTGGAAAGTGAGTTTGGGTGCCTTCTGGTGATGGGGAAAGTAGCTGTTGCTACTGTTAGATGGTAAGAATGCTTAACATAAAATATATCATTTCCAATAAAGCTAAAATACCCCCACGAAATAATATTCTTTAAAAGACCCAGGGTCCCTATGCAATTTGTAATAATTATTTTCTAAATATATAAATTTATCATCTAACAAATATCCTGGGACTGCTAGGATTTTTAAAATCTTTTGTGTTGTGGGTAGAAATCAAAATTATTTCAAGCCCTTGTCTACACAAGCGAAGTGATTGAGTCCTCAATTTTCGATGACCTTGTTTAATTTTTTATTTATTTAATATAAATATTTCTAATTTTAAGGATTTCTCTTGCAATCTTTTTTATTTTTTCAGGTGGGAGTTAACAGGAATAGAGACAGTCTTACTGTCAATGTTAATCCATACTCAACTTCCTTGTTCTTCCCGTGATCTTCCTGTCTACCTCCCATATGGCAGCCCCAAGGTAAGGCTTTCTATACAGTGGATAAAATCCTGGTTATAAGCAAAACGTTTTTCACTTCTTCAAATCCTATAAGCACTAAAACTACATAATTGGGTCTTTTGCCCATGATTTTTTCTTAGCAAAGGTTTCTCTCTAACGGTAGTGACTGTTCTATTATGCAGGTTCCTCACAGATTGGTCACATTTCAGGTAAAAAAAAGCTCACACAAAAAACGCTCAGACTGGATCATATGTGGGTTGAGTTTGTTTGATGTGTTGTTCTCTCCTTTGCTATGAGGGTTTTCTCCGGGATCTCCAGTTTCCTCCCTCCGTAAAAAGCAACGTGTGAGTTGAGTGTCATATGTTGTAAATATAGAATGTAGTGGTGGTGCGTGTGGAGGGAACCTCACGGAAGAGCCCTGTATGGGGGAGAGACTGAATTGAATACTATACAACATGTTAATATCTTTCCCTAGACATCAAAACATCAAAGAATTCAATTTTTCTGACAGATTCTTGAGGGAATTGAGGTCTGTGTTATATGTGGTCCAACACCAACTCTACAGGACATTGAATACAAGGTATTACACCTTACTACAACCTGTATACCTTTCTACACCATCTGAAACTCACATACATCAACACTCATCCAGCTTAAAGCAGCACCTTACTGCATCAATTACATGTGACATAGTGCCTTAACACATCAATTGCACCTTACTACAGCAATGATACCTTACTACACCACCTGATACTCACGTATAACAACACCTATCTACCTTACAACAGCACCTTACTGCATCATTCATAAACGACCTAGTGTCTTAAACACGTCAGTTACACTGTACTACAGCTATTGACCTCACCATATATATATTTCACCTTATCATAACAATTATAATTTATTTTGGGCATAAAGTTTTTTCATTTCAGACCACGTTGCATTCTCTTGAGTATCACTTCTTTGTTTAACAGTTGTGCATGAAAAGACATATGAATATGGATACAACTCAAACAAAGAATCTTATTCTCAAAACCATATGTGTCATTACCTAGAGTATCATTTCTTTGTTTAACGGTTGTGCACGAGAAGACATAAGAATATGGATACAACTCAAACAAATCTTATTCTCAAGGGAACGACACGTGGTCTAAATGAAATGGAAAAGCATTACGCCCAAGGCAAATAGGTCTACTACCTGGTGCAGCGATTTCTTTTAATTTTATTATTTCATGTTTGATTGTAGTTTCTAGACCAGTACTGGAGACCAGTTATTGATATACTCAAGTCATGCTTGCGATCCCATCCACGTAATCTACCACCCGCGATTACTATAGACAGCGGTATACTAGCGTGAGTATTCAGCATTGGCCTGAAACAATCATTTTTTTTGCCCTTAAAGCATCGTATTCAAGTAATTGGGATGAGTTTACAAGGGTAAACACATGTTATTTTACGGTACAGATTTCATTCTAACCATTTTCATAGTCTTAAAAAAATCAGGATATTTTTGTTTTTAAATCTTTTTTATTCGTTTTTGCATTTCTTTTTCTTTTCTAGATTTATCTTGGTGAATACAGAGGAGAGAAAATGCTTGACCAGTGTTTTCCCGTCAGGGGTAATGACGGGTTCTGAATCTGGTAAGATGTCGTAGCTATTGTATAGTTATATGTAAACCTTCCTATACTTGCTTGGTTGCTTGATTAATTGATTGATTGATTGATTGTTTGCTTTTCTCCTTCCTCCCTTCCTTCCTTCCTTCCTCCCTTCCTTTCTTCTTTCCTTCCTTCCTTCCTCCCTCCCTCCCTTCCTTTCTTCCTTTCTTCCTTCCTTCCTTCCTTCCTTCCTTCCTGAGAACAAGGAGAAAAATCCTCGTGGCAAGAGAGCAATCTACAGATCAATAAAACTCCATTCACGCGGCTTGAACAACCTTGAGATAAAACTCAAGACATCTTGTGTTTCTATGTTTGCATTCTATGACAGGATCTTTGTTACTTTTCTCAGCAGAAGGTGTTACTCCTGCCAAGCGAAAATCAGCATTGATCTCATTCTACAAATCTATCGTGGAGACGTTGTTTCCTCCCGTAACAGAATTAACCGATGAAAAAGGTATTGTATTCAGGTCATGACTTGCAAATCTGTATGGCGAAATAGATTCAATGCCATTGCCCTATTTCATCATGACGTCACAACAAAACAATCTATTGTTTAAACGCAAAGGATCATGGTCGTCGGAGGGGGTCAAATCAACGCAAATTCACCGAAAATTGTTCTAAGACCACGAAGAGAAGTAGAATAGCCAGCATACGCTCAGGATATTATCTTAGTACGTATTAACACATATTATATCTGAAAACCAGGCCATTTTAGATGAAACTGTTTCGCTAGGAGCAAATTTTGTTGAATTTTCTATTGGATTTGTCGATTCTATCCCCCACATAAACAAGCAGTGACGTCATAGTGAAATAGGGCAATTAAATTCAATCATGTATTTTATATAGAGATTTTGCTTACGTGACATGATGTCTGGTAACGACATCCGTTGAACCAATCATAATATGCGAGATCACTGTTTAGCCAATAAGAAAGCTCCAACGCGTTCACGGCGCACGGACCATAACCGTGACTCCTGTCGTGTGAGGATCGATTAAATGAGGAGTAATCTCGTGCTCTGTGATTGGTTTAAAGATGTAATCAATTCCGTACCATGACCGTGCTGTTTTCGCAGTCATGGGAAATTTACTCACAACAACAATCAACTGTCTGAATCATGCGAACAACATTACTGCGTAACGCAACAATATTGCGTGACAATCCCCACGATTTTGTTGCTGTTATTACCTCTTGTTAGCACCATGTTCATCTAGCTTTGATTTGATTGGCAGATGATACTCCAGTATCACGTGACCCACATACCAACGTGCCACATGAAGCCATGGAAACATATACCTGTACAGACGAGTACAAATGTTACGCTGTCAGGACCGCTACGCACCAATTGTTTGCCCTCTTTTCGAAAGACGTACCTATGTACGCCATGGGGTATGTACACTTTCTACTATTTCTATCACTTCAAGTAATAGACCGTTTTCTCAAGACTGCGTGCGCATCCAACTTGACGGGCCAAAAAACTGAAAAAAGCAAATTCAGTAAAATTGAGAAGCAAATTTTATATTTAAATAGGAGAATAATCAATTTTATGAATTCTCATCGAAAAAAAAATTCATAGTAATGTAGGATAGTACTCGTCATAAAGCTCGTGTTCTGGTATCATGGCCCGCCAAGTTCCTTAAATTTGGATGCGCACGCAACCTTGAGAAAACGGTCTATTAGTATACTATAAAGAAATCTTGAAAGCCACGCATATGCACCAATGAACCACCTCCTTTCTCTTTCCTCCCTTTTTCGTGGAAAAATGTCGTTTTGCACCACCACTTGACGGCAGCCAAGTTAGATAGCAAGAGCAATACAATCGTTTTACATAAGAAAGAATTCAATTCCCAAGAGCAAAGGGATTTTATTGTTCTGCCATTAAACCACAGGCAGCCCAATCTGTATCATTGGCGTGGGCACGTGATGGTGCAAACCTCTATAACGCTAGTGCATCACCTTAAAATGAAAGAAACGTATTCTTTATTTCAACAAAAAGAGTTGTATTGACTACAATAGGTAAAACATGTTGGTTTAGCCTGGTTTGGGCTTCTAATAAAAGACTCTTGTTATAATTTACCGTGAGGAATCGAGCTGCATTATTCACAAGTCAGTATTCTGTAGCCATTTATATTGTAATTTACAAAGCGCAACGATAATATGGAAAATTTGTCTCCCGTTAGTCCCGTCACGTCGTCCACGTTAAAACTTCTAACGAAAGATCACTTGGTGTAACGGAGTACCTGTGCACCTCTGCCTGGTGTAGACGGGGTCTTGGTCTCCAGTGAAATATGCAGCAGCGAATAAAGCAAGAACGGATATTCTATAAACGGTGATTAAACACCGCCCGCCATGTGCTGTCAGCCACAAAGAATTCTAGTGAAAACTTGTGATTCAGCTGTTCGACGACATTCTGCACGAGAAAGTTAAGGAAATGACATCTATACTTAAATTGTTAGTACTCGACTGTTGCCTCACATGACTCTTGTGACAGCAATTAAACCCTCGTTCCCAGGGCCTGCTCTTCGAGCGCCGCCATCTTTAAGAAGGCCCTGGGAACGAGGTTGGCCAATTCGAACTAAGACTCGAAGAAGACATTTCTCCTTTTAAAATTGTACATAAGTATTTATTATGTAAATAAATTATCGGAATCGAAGATATTCATACGTGTTGTCTGGGCTGAACCCTTCGCTTAATTGTGGCCATTAATAAGTAGTTAATTAATACAGTGATACGTTATGTTGATCATCGATGGAGATAATGTTGGTTGATGACTGGTGCTAGTGATGATGATGATGGTGATGATAACGATGATGATGATGATAATGATGATGGTGATGATGGTGATGATGATAATGATAATGATGATGGTGATGATGATGATGGTGATGATAATGATGATGATGATGATGGTGATGATAACGATGATGATGGTGATGATGATGATAATGATGATGGTGATGATGATGATGATGATGATGATGGTGATGATGGTAATGATGGTGATGATGGTAATGATGGTGATGACGGTGATGGTGATGATGGTGATGGTGATGATGATGGTGATGATGATGGTGATAATGACTAATGGTGATGATGATTGATGCAAAGATGATGAAAACGATGATATATTAATGATTATGTGATTATGATAATATATTAATAATAATGGTAATGATACATTGATGATAAAACTGGTTGATAATGATGCTCTGAATATTATACACTAATGCCGCCGATGAAAGATGTTAAAGATGAACACTTTACGAGCAGGTTCAGTTGCCGAATATTTGTCATCAAATTTCATCGATTTCGAAAACTAGTACGCATCCTTGGGAACCCAGAGGTAAGATTATGTCGCTCGTCTGTCGCTTCCAGAAAAAGCAGGAAACGAGAGACATCATTACCGTGACACCAGGGTTCCCGATCAGGATGTTTACGGCAACGAGTGCCCGAAGAATGATGAACCTTTTCCAAGACATTTTCACAGACATTCATATCTAGAAATACCTTTAGGCGTATTCTACTCAATCTGGGATAATGAGATACACTTGGAAATATGCCCCCTAAAACAGCCGCATCGTGCACTACAATGCTAACTTGAGGTAGTTTAGTTTCCTCCAACGGCTAATACCTTGAGGCGTATTCTACTCAATCTGGGATAATGAGATACACTTGGAAATATGCCCCCTAAAACAGCCGCATCGTGCACTACAATGCTAACTTGACGTATAGTTTAGTTCTCTCTAACGGCTAATACCTTGAGGCGTATTCTACTCAATCTGGGATAATGAGATACACTTTGTACTGGATTATACGAAGAGAGACATATCCGATCTGTTGTAGAATGATAGCTGTATAGTGACCTCACCAGATTCAGTGACACTAGTAAAAAGACAATCACTGAAGCATCTTGCGGCCTTCTTATCTGCTCAATATCTTGATAAGCTTCAAATATAATTTTTCGGCTGAAGGCCAAACATTTATTTGACATGCCAAAGATTCATTACTCATATTTCCATGAAGTCGTACGGATTTTTCGCTTTGATGAATTGATAATGATTGACACGAGAGGTCTAAATAGCTAGATTTTCATTATTTTCTTATATTATACTTCGCTATCTACAGCTCATTATCACAATTATACTGGATGTCAAAAGTCGTCCTGGTATTATAAAACACGTTCTTTGATTTAGCGGTTTCCAACCGAAGAAAGAAACGATCTATAGTATATTCTTCGCACGCAGACTGTTCCTCATCGGCTTGGTCATAAACTCTAGATATCTAAAAGCTATCTTAAGAAGTATTGAATGCCCCACGACTTAGAGTGGCTGAGATTAAAGACAGAAACCATATTTTCCTCCTTCTTCACCGTCTGTAACTCCAGGCGTTGGCAAAAATGAGATTGGAAACTAAAAATCTGAAGAAGTTGCTGATGATATCGATCGCTGCTTGCAGATGTCACGTGGTGAAAATGACGTAAATGGTAATGAGATATTATATACATGTAGACACGTGTAGACTCAAAAAGAACCAAAAAAAGTACGATTAAAGGAGACAAGAAGATTCTATAATTTGTTAGTATCTGTGTACGTCTTGGAGGTGCTAACATATTTTTGGGGGCTCAGACGTATTGGAAACCATTTATATAAGGATTGATCATCGGACACATTCACTATGGAGGAATTAGAGCTTAAGATCGAGGAGAAGCTATACACACTGAACGCGGATCAACTCGCAACGCTTGGGGAGTTTCTTAAAGTGGATATCAGCGGCCAACCGAGTCGCCGATATAAAGTTAAGAAGCTGAGGGAACGATTCGAGTTGGGCACCGAGGAATTTGAAGGGGACGACCTGCAAAAATTCCTAAACGATGTGTGGGGGATCGTGTCCGAAAACGTGAGTAACGTGGATGTTGCAGCGAGCAGTACTCAGGAATCAAATACACATGCTGAGATTCAAAATGAGCAGTCTGTATCTAAAGAAACACCACTAGCAGCTGAAGACAGCGTGAAGGAAAACACCAATTCTGTATCTAAAGAAACGCCACTAGCAGCTGGAGACAGCGCGAAGGAAATCACCAATTCCAACGTTGCTAATGCGTCAACGCCAATGACTCAGGATAGTGTAAACAATGCCATGAGAGAATTACTCAATTTAAACCTGAGGAGAGATTTTAAAATAGCCGGAACGATTGGAGGGGACAGTAAGGACAGAGTATCGTTTGTTGGACTAATGCGACAAATAGACAATGCTTTAATGAGGGGACATAAGGAAAACGAGATAGTCGATGCAGTCATTCGAGCAATAAGCCCGAATTCGAAGCTGAAAGACTATTTAGAAATGATGACAGAGATCACATTACAAAAGCTTCGTCAGATCATCAGGGTACACTACCGGGAGAAATCGTCAACGGAACTATACCAGGAGTTAACAAATCTAGTACAAGACACAAAAGAAAGCCCACAAGACTTTCTGCTACGAGCGCTTTCACTGAGGGAAAGAATAATCTTCGCATCTAAAGCTGACGACTCACTGAAATACGATGCAACTTTGGTACAATCTCTGTTTACTCATGCACTTGAAATTGGCTTGCGTGACGAGACTGTTCGCAACAAATTCAGATTTGTTCTTAAAACTGGCGAATCCAGCGACGAGGAACTCATGGAGACACTCAATAAAATAGTTTCCGTGGAGGGAGAGAGGCAACTAAAGTTCAACACAAGTCGCACGGGAAACAAAGTAACTGTGTCTTCAATAAATGACAACAGCCAAAAATCAGCCAGAGAAATGTCAAAGGTTATGTCAACTCTTGAAGCGTTGCAGGCGCAAATAGCCGAGTTAAATGCCAAGGTCCAAGAACAGTCAAAATCTAGTGCGTCGCCTAACAATGATAAGCCAGCGAAAGAACATCAAAGAAGAAGAAAAACATGTAAGGATTGCGAACAAAGAAACATCAGCCAATGTAACCATTGCTTCAAATGTGGTTCGAGCGACCATTTGGCTCGTGGATGTAAACAGCGTAACCAGGGAAACGGACATCTGCTGCCACCGAGGGACAGGGAGTAGCAGATATTGACGTGTCCCAATATTCTACGATAGCGAGTAATGAAGAAGACGCCGAGTGGGAAAGTGGAATATTCGTCAGTCATCTAACACCAAAGCAACGGACATCACTGATTAAACTGGTTGGAAGTAAGTGCACAATTTCTTGCTCTTTGAATAATGTACCTTGTAACGCACTGTGGGATACTGGTGCCCAAGTGTCTGTAGTGTCAAAAGATTTTGTGATAACCAATTATCCGACAGCAGAAATACGTCCATTGTCAGAACTTATTGGTGATTCAAAACTAGACTTAAAAGCCGCTAACGGAACCCAATTTCCATTTGTGGGATGGGTAGAGATTGATTTTGAACTGAATGATTCGAACGATTCCTGCCATGTAGCTACACCATTTCTGGTATCACAAAAACCTCTTGATTTGCCTATCATTGGATTTAATATAATCGAAGAAGTCGTTAATAACTTTGTTAGTCAAAATGGAACTGATGTAAATATCTTGAATTCTGTGTTATCTTCTTCATTCATTGGAAATGCAAGTAAAAATGTTGCGGGACTTATTGACTTTATACAATCTACTAGCCAAACGGAACTGTGTAACCTGAAAACTGTTAAACAAGATATTATTATTCCGATGAATCAAACAGTACTTGTAACCTGTCGTGCAAATACCGGAAGTCTTGATGTCAATGCACCAGCTTTGTTTGAACCGGAAGTGGACGGGACAATCCATTCCGGTCTTGAAATTAATGAGACTATCGTGAGCTTAAAACGCGGGAAGTCTTGTCGAGTAGAAGTTGAAGTAAAGAATAACTCTAAACATGATATCTTCCTGAAAAGCAGAACTGTACTAGGCAAACTACACCTTGTACGCTCGGTAACGCCCGTTGAAGTTAAACTCGCAGAAGAGAAAAATGTACGTCGGTCCGGTGTTAATGGTATTAGAGCGGACAACAGTTCAGCTAAATCTAGTTCAGTGTCGGACATCTTGAAATCAAATTGTGACGAGCAAGCTATCTTAACTGGCCCACTATCGGAGATTGATCTCGGAGATCTCACGGAAGAACAAAAAACGTTAGCTACAAAAATGCTAATTGAAGAGGAGGAATCATTTTCCAAAGAAGATGCAGACATCGGCTGCATACCAGAGTTGCAAATGAATCTTCACCTGACGGCTAACGACCCAGTGAATCGAGGATATTCTAGGATCCCAAGACCATTGTACGCAGAAGTCAAAAACTATATTGAGGATTTGTTAAATAAGGGATGGATTCGTCAATCCAGGTCATCATTTTCTTCGCCAGTAGTTTGCGTCAGAAAGAAGGACGGTGATCTTCGCTTATGCGTAGACTTTCGTGAGCTTAATAAGAAAACTTTTTCAGATCGACATCCACTTCCACGCGTACAAGAAATCCTGGAAAGCTTAGGTGGTAACCAGTGGTTCAGCATGCTAGACCAAGGAAAAGCTTACCACCAGGGCTTTATTTCAGAAGAGTCAAGACATCTTACGGCTTTTGTTAGCCCCTGGGGCTTGTACGAATGGGTTCGAATCCCATTTGGCCTGAAAAACGCCCCAGCCGAGTATCAAAGATTTATGGAACATTGTTTAACGGGACTCAGGGATGAAATCTGTATCCCCTATATTGACGATGTTATCGTTTTTAGCAGCTCATTTGAGGAACATGTGGAGCATATTCGCCTCGTTTTGCGCCGTCTCCGCGAACATGGCGTGAAACTAAAGCCTAGGAAGTGTAGAATGTTCAAAAGAGAGGTGACGTGTCTCGGTCGAATCGTGTCGGCGGACGGGCATCGACCTGATCCTACTCACATCAAAGCCGTACTCGCACTAAAGAAGAGTCAACCAACATCCGTGTCCGATGTGAGAAAACTGTTAGGACTGTTAGGTTATCACCGGCAATACATACCTAACTTCTCACAAACTGCGAAATGTTTATTTGAGCTTTTGCAGGGGCCAAAACAGACAAAGGACCGTACAGCCTCATCGACTGTAGTTAAATGGGAAGAACGACACCAACAGGCTCTCAACAGCCTTATTGACTCTTTAACGTCACCACAGGTCCTTAGTTACCCATACTGGAACATCCCTTTCGTCTTGTTTACAGATGCGTCCAAAGATGGTCTGGGAGCTGCATTATACCAGGAGCAGGACGGTAAATTGAAACCGATTGGTTTCGCATCACGTACTCTAACACCCGCGGAATCCAACTATCACATGCACTCAGGAAAACTCGAATTTTTGGCGTTAAAGTGGGCGGTGTGTGAACATTTTCGAGATTACTTATATTACGCACCCAAGTTTACTGTATACACAGATAACAACCCTCTGACCTATGTCCAGACTACTGCAAAACTGAATGCTACAGGTCACCGCTGGATCGGGGAGCTTACGGACTTTAATTTCACCATAAAATACCACCCTGGAAGTTCGAACACCGTCGCTGATACCTTAAGCCGAATGCCAATGGACATGGGACAACTCGACACGTGCTATAATAACACCACATCACGTGACGAAGTCAACGCAACTCTTGTTGGAGTAACAGCATTAGGAACTGGAGACACCACGTGGATAGCTTCAGTTACAAACCGGGTTGATGTCATGGATCAGCCATCATTGATAGATGTTGATGGCAGCCGAATAACAATTAGCGACTTGAAGATGGCACAACAAAGTGATCTCTCCATTAGCAGAGTCTTGGAGCTGAAACGTGTGGGACGACGCCCATCACGTCGTAAGTTAATGACTGAATCGCGGTCGACAAGAGCTTTACTGAGAGAATGGACGAAGCTGGAGGTGAGCGACGACGGTCTGTTACGTCGACGAACAACAAATTATAATCAACTGGTCCTGCCTCACTGTAAGCGCTCTTTAGTCTACAAAGAACTCCACCAAGAAATGGGTCATCTGGGTGCAGACCGAGTGATTTGCCTGGCAAGGGAACGGTTCTTTTGGCCCGGGATGCAAGATGACATAACTCATTTCGTCACTAAGGTATGTCACTGCCTCAAACAGCGTCGTCCTCAACTTCCGACTCGTGCCCCGATGCAACACCTGACGTCATCGTCGCCCTTCGAACTTATTTCTGTTGACTTTGTTCACCTGGAGAAGAGCGCCGGCGGCTTCGAGTACATATTAGTCGTCGTTGACCACTTTACAAGATTTGCTCAAGCGTACTCCACAAAGAATAAGTCTGCCAGGACTGTCGCTGACAAAATCTTTAACGATCTCATCCCACGCTTTGGGTTTCCAGCGAAAATTCTTCATGACCAGGGGAAAGAATTCGAAAACCACCTCTTCTCGCAACTGGAAAAGTTAAGCGGTATCAAACACGCCAGGACTACACCATACCATCCACAAGGAAATGGACAAACAGAGCGTTTCAACCAAACGTTGCTGGGAATGCTGCGGACCTTGCCAGAGGACAAGAAAAGCAAGTGGAAGGATTCCGTTAACAAAGTTGTCCACGCCTATAATTGTACCCCACATGCTAGTACAGGTTTTTCGCCGTTCTATTTGCTCTATGGCCGAACGCCAAGATTACCTATCGACCTAATCATCGGTAGAGAGGTTGAAGGTGCATCTCTCCCCCAAAGAGAATTCGTTAAACAATGGAAGTCAACGATGCAATCAGCATACGACATAGCCCGGAAGCATGTAGCAAAGTGTAACGAGAGGAGCAAAGATTACTATGATCGTCGACTTAACTACACGGAGCTTCAAGCAGGAGACCGTGTCCTGGTTCGAAACCTCACGCCTCGAGGGGGACCAGCCAAGCTTCGTTCGTACTGGGAAGATACTGTATACGTGGTAGTAAACCGAAAGGGGACGGGCCCGGTGTATGAAGTGAAGCGAGAAGACCGCGAGGGTAACTCGAGACTCCTGCATCGAAACCTGCTCTTTCCCTGCGACTACCTAGAACCCGCACAGCACGTCCAACAACAGCCAGCACGACAAAGCCCCATACAACAGGAACCAGAATCACCTGATGACTCTTCTAACATGTCAGATAGTGACATTGAGGATATTCATGATGAACAAGGTGATTCTCTACAACTGGAGGGGGAGAGATCTGAAGTGGAACGTCCTGCAGGGGAACACGATGCAGTTCAAGAGAACTCAGCAAATCAGGTAGAGACCACGGCGCCACCTGAACCAGAGCATGGAATAGGAAGAACAGGTAACCAGTACCCACGAAGAGCACGTGCTCCACCTGAACGGTATGGGTTCAACCAGGTTCACAGTGTGCAAATACCACCATACCAACAAATGGTATATCCCCCAAGCCTGCCACTCCAGTATAACCACGGCATTTACCAGATGCAGTACTGCGGATTACCTTGGCACCCAGTGAATCCTCCTTGGCACCTGTTGAACACTGTACCTTTGGCTTATGGATAGCCGGCAGAGATATTCACATACTCATGTCATATACAAAAACATAGGAACACTTATGAACACTTAGTATCAAAAAAATAAAAATAAAAAAAATCATGAATTCTCTTGTAACGCATCATAAGATAGCAAATGTTAGGGTGTTGTAACCACCAGAAAATTAATTATGTATGATAATTAGACACAGGAGCAAGAAAGTGAGTGGAAAGAGCGAGGAGTGATATGGCGCTGGGACTGATCACCCCGGTATTTATCAAGGAGGTATCGCTAGGACTCACTAAGCTTTTAAAAAATGGTGACCTTTCAAAGCAGGGGAGAGTGTCACGTGGTGAAAATGACGTAAATGATAATGAGATATTATATACATGTAGACACGTGTAGACTCAAAAAGAACCAAAAAAAGTACGATTAAAGGAGACAAGAAGATTCTATAATTTGTTAGTATCTGTGTACGTCTTGGAGGTGCTAACACAGAAGCCGAGCTTAAAAGTCTTGTGCAAGAAATAGAGTATATTTTCTTGCCATTTTTTGATGGCTTACGAAGTTTTCACGCTGTTTTAATGTCAAGACACGCGAAAGCGAGAGAAATAAATTGATAACTTTGCTGCAGAAATCATGACTCGAAGCATTGGGAACTTCACAGCAGTGGTACAACGCAGCCATACAGTAGAACCGACGTGGAAGTCCGTAAATGAAACAGCAGAATACGCTGTATTAAGCTTCGTGTTATTTCTACTGCTATTGCTATTTATTTTGGTTGGTCACGTTTGCGTGAAGCTATGGCCAAAGAGAGAAGACAACGACCAATTCAGTCGGACTGATAACAGGAACACAAGCTTGAGGACTGACGTTGCTATCACACTTGACACTAATAGCTCTATTGAAATCATTGAAGACAATTCAAGCTCTTATCGATGCACAGGACACACGTACGTTGTTAAGAGCACTGGTCTGTTGCTTGAAGATATTGATGTGGAGTTAGTTGATGGTTATGCGAGCCCTGATGTGAGAACTAGTGACGTTTGAAGCGTTGAAGACGACTCGAGCTCTTATCGATGCACAGGACACACGTACATGGTAAAGAACACTGGTCTGTTGCTTGAAGATAATGATGTGGAGTTAGTTGATGGTTATGTGAGCCCTGATGTGAGAACTAGTGACGTTTAAAGCGTAATTACTGGTGGTGGTATTACGTCACATGTAGTTTACTAATTGAGTGAGAATGAAGCGCTTGGGGGTATAGTGTGTGAGGAGAGATATTTCGTGACAATAACGTTCTCCTGGACCTTCTGGGTCTCACGGCTGTCTAGTAATGTGCATGGGCAAATGATAATTGGGTAAATCTTGCCATCCCACAATTTCAAAATTGTCACTTGTTTTTCTCACCACCAAAACTAAAGCTTCTATATAACAGATTTATCAACATTTTTATTCCATTTATTTCAAAACTAAACTATTTTACAACTATATAGTTAGTCATACTAATTATTCTCGTGAGCTAGGAAATAAAAATTAGAATAAGAAAGAAAATTCGCAATGCATTTTGGTAGTAGTAGTTTTTAAAATGACGTCATCATGCAAACGTCCTATTGTTCAACTTGCATGCACATTCTTTACATTGGAGTTGAGTTTTGTAAACGTTTTCCTTTTATACGAGGCTAAAACAGTGCAAATGACTGTTTTTCACAAATTCTTGGCAATATTTGATTTACTGACAGTGCAGAGAAACTCTTAATGGATTCATACGAGAACGTGGACATCTTTCTAATTTTCTTTGGACTTTAGAGTTGAATGCCTCTGGCTCGTAAATGAGTGCCCCACCTCTCCGGGTGTGCATGCGTAAACTATTACTGGTGCCACGGAGGGAGCTCAATTTAGATAAATGTGAAAGATGAAAATAAAATCACCTGTCACTAAATTGCTCTAAACTATTCCCGAGGTTGGACGGAAGCAAAAGTTATTAACCATTCAGTATGATCAGGAAATGTATTTCGCCTATTTCGTTTTTCAGAGTTTTTGCCAACGACTTTCACAATTTTTCCTTCCGTCTCCAAGTTGGCCAGTGGTTCCTTTAAGTACACATATGGTGTATCAAGCCATACAAACCTTTCAACCTTGCTGATTCTAACCTGTTCACCTTTGAATTTATCAAAAATGACTTTTGCAACTTCTTCGGGAGTTTGTTGATTTCCAAGATTTAAAGGAATGTTTTTCCTTAAGATCTTGAAGTCAGAGAGAGAGAATGTATTTTGCTCTTGGGTACCTCGGTTGAACGATTTTTTCATTGACTTTAACCCTTCGATGTGGCTTGTAGCAAAAATCAAATGGTACAGTCTCCTATTCCTTATGTCCCTCATTTCAAATGTAAGTGCATGGTCGCTACTTTCGCCGAGCTTTTCAACGTACAAGTCGGCCAATGTATCCACAAAATGACTTTCGTCTTCAATTCTTAAGATCTCTAGAACCTCGGGTTCCATCCCAAAAACCTCGCCTATTCTATCGCGATTCTGGGTGAAAAACCTGTGCATGAAGGATGTCATTAGGGTGATGTAAAGTTCCTTGTGTTCTCCAACGAAATCAGAGACTTTTTGCCATGGAATCATTGCAAATCCAAACGGGTCGATGAAGGTTACCATGCGTGCGTTGTCGGGTACATCTGGTGCAGTAAACTCTACAAACTCGCAGTTAAATATGTAACAACGAATAGGAAAATCCTCATCCATGCTTGAAACACACGCTCGGTTAGGGGCTGGTAATTTAATGACATTAATGCCATGAAAATTGAAAAATAATATTATGTTATTGACGAGAGATTCGTATTTGTTTCCATCTTTTTCCACAAAATATAAATCGATTTTATACTCCTTCAGGATTAAGGTTTCGTCTTCGGTGTAATCTGGATTGGCATCAAGAATTGGCTTGAAGGTATTTGGCAAGTTATTTCTGTGTACAAAATACCCAATTGCTGCTCGCAGTGCAATCAGTGGGGAACCATAATCTGTAAAGGTTGTGCTCCAATTATTCTCGTAAACTCCAGTCCCTGCAAACACATCACATATAATGGTCTTGTCTACGCTTGTCGATTGTTGCGTCTTTGCGATAAAAGCCTGAAGGTATTTGAACCACATGACTCGTTTGACTTTTCCATGAGGAGAATCTTCATCAAAAAATCCAGCCATGATTCCTACAAAAAGCAAAACGTTAATATACCATTACATTCATGTCAATAATTAGTGTGCAAACATGAGATAGTAGAGTGCAAACAATATAAGACATTATAGAACCGTAATAGAGTGTTAGTTTTAATGCCTCATATATAAAGAACCGTTTTGAAAACTGATTATTAGCTACGAATAGGCGACTTGCACTAAAAGGTCACGTGATCAAATCGGCCATTGTGGCTGGCATTCTACAGAATTTTAGCTATGCGAGAATGTAAAAAAAGATGGCGGATTCGGGTAGTTTTGTCGGTGATAAAAGGTAAGTTAGCGCACTAAATAACGATAAAAATCCCTTTTTCTTGCAAGAAATATATTCTTAGTAGATATCTAAAGTAGGTGTTTGTAAATAACTAGCTAAGAAGAGAAAAAATATGGTATTTTGGCGGTATTTCATATATAAGCTTACTTCATATTCTCTTGATTCGTGTTATCACATTTTCCCCGTGCGCATGAACTGGTTTGACTGTAAGCTTCAGCCGTTCTGACTGTAACTTATGGGTAGCATGGGTGGCGTTCGGCTAACGCGTCGTCTTTCACCGCTGCGAGTCCAACGGGTCGGGTCGCTGGTTCGAGCTCTGCAGTCGCCACATGTGAATAGACCATTTCACGGATACCGTTACTCAACCTCAGCCTCGTCAGCGTGTAATTATTTTTCTAGAATTTGACTACAGTACACAGTAATGAAAAGAATTTACACATCAACTAACAATTGAAGCACTTAAACATTTCACAGGTTGTAGGCAATGTCTAAAAAATATATTACACGCTGACGAGGCTGAGGTTGAGTAACGGGATCCGTGAAATGGTCTATTGACTTTGTTTGATGTGTTGTTATTTCCTATGCTACAAGGGTTTTCTCCGGGTTCTCCTGTTTCTTTCCTCCGTAAAAATCAACATGTGAGTTGAGCGTTGTGTGCATAGAATATTAAATGTAGTGGTAGTGCGCGTGAGCGTGTCAAAAGCGGTTTTTGTAAAAACTTTTCCCATAGCTAATTTTGCTTTTGTTAACATTACTAAGTATCAAAACTTTGTATTTTTCGATGGTAAAACTAGAACAGTGATGATGAACAAAATGTCAACAACAAAAAATGAGGATTTTGTTGTGTTTTTTAATTGCATAAATTTTTGGTTGAAGAACACACACTACTGACGCCACGTCACCGAGCACATGCTCATAGTGTTTTTCTTGAGATTTTCGCTCTGTCTTCTAAAAATTACTCCAATTTCCTCTTTATTTTTTTCATGTTTATTGTTAAAAGGAAATGATATGGTTTTCTCGTGCAATTTAAAACTTAATCATATCCTTTTTGTAATCACTGCCAAACCCTGCAATCTGATTGGTTCGAGGGAGTGCGATTAATTACCAAATCCTTTTCGGTCTAGGCGCGTAGGGATGAAGCCGATCAAAACGACAACGTTTAGTCAAAGGACTGTACACACACACACACAGCTACCTTTCTTAAACTTAATATTTCTAATTTCATTTTTTGAATGTTTGAGTTGGTTTTTAAAAGCTGTTGCATCGGAAAAGCTTCGAATTTTATCCGATAAGGAATTCCATGTAACTGCAGCTCTATGTAAAAAGGAACTACGGCCTAATTCAGTTCTGGGCTTATTTACATTAATATTTCAAGATTTCCTAAAATTATAGCTATTGGAACTTCTAACAACTAAGGAATTTATTTCCTCTAAACTTAGGTTATGAAATGCCATACAAGTGATAGTAAAGAGGCGGAATGTATAAAAATATTCAAGTGGCATCCACTTTACCTTAGTGAGGATATCCCCATCCTTCATGCCTTTTGGCAGCTTATGTATTAGTCTAGCAGCTCTAACGTGAATTAACTCCAATTCCTTGAAGTTTGAGCCAGAAGCCCAGACAACCACCCCATAAAGGATACTTGTGTGGCAAGTTGAATATTTACAGTTGTTTTCATAACGTTTTTAGCGCGCGCACTCATCGTTAGAAATTTAGAGTGCGCATGAAAAAACCAAAAGTATGATGAGGTTTTTGTCGTTAGTTTTTCATTTTGTCACATCAGTTGTGTTTAACGTTCATTCAAAGAGAGTCAAGGAAAGTTGTGTTAATTAAGTTAGTTAAAAGACTAGAAATCATCGAAACTGGTAAGTAAAACATTATTATTATATATTACTTAGGCACAGAAGCCTATGTTATGGGATGGACCGCTCTCGGTAGAGCTACTCGGGATCTTTATTCTACTTCTCTTTTCTTCTATACTCTATCTCTACTCTTCTTCTGACTAAAACTAATTACATGAGTTCTATTTATAATAACTTCATGACATGTGTCATTCTACAATCAATATGATATTATCGCTGTGCCTTGATTGGCTAATGGAAATAGTAAATTCCTAAGTGTGATATCTTATTAAGAATAATACGAGTGAAAATCATAGAAGTAAACATAACTTAAACCAAAGATAATATGTGAATATATGGTAAATGTATAGAAAGGTCTACGAGGAATAATTATATCATAAGATTTAAAAGAATAGTGGTAAAATAACTAAGCAAAGGGGTAAAGAGTGTTTAGGGTGTAACCATAGGTGTACATGCTAATGGGAGGAGCTAAGAGGTTTACTTGTAAATTCAAAGCATACCATCATCTAAACTCGTGCGTGATGGCAGCCTTACTGAAATCTTATATCGATATTTTCAATAACTAATTGATCGTTCTTTATCTTATTTTCATACGATAAGAAATAGTAATTAGAAAACTGATGTCTAGCTTAGTCTGTAAAAACATTAATTTTCTCTCTCATAACATCTATTTCCTTTACGCAAAACTAGAGAGTGTAAGAAAAACAATTGATCTCAGGTTTGCCTTAAGCAACCGTTTTCAAGATTGTTTAGTTGTTGTTTCAAATATAAAATGACTTCAATAGTAATGTCTTATAAGTTATATCGTAAGTTGCCAGATAGCCGAAGTCGCTATGTTTGTAAATAGGTAATTTAGGATGGCCAAACACCAGTCTAAGCTAATCCTAGTTGCAGTGTATTTAGTGTAAGATTGCAGAAATACTTATAGTCATTTGAAAAACAACATTGTAGATGTGTAATTAATCAATATTTCTATTAATTTCTATTATTATCTATAAGCTTTTTCATAGTTTAAGAATCGATTCCACTGCGCATGCGATTTTATCCCGAATTTCTCACCTTCTTTTGTTTAATTAAGAACAAAAGAAGGTTTAGACAAAGGAAGGTGAGAAATTTGGTTTCGATATTCAACCTCCAAATTCTCTTTTTGCATATTATTGTAAAAATATCTTACTTATCAGGACCTTCTTGAAAATCACATTTATAAGTGAAGAAGTTTCCTGTTAAAATATGAATGTAAATAAAATAAATTCGGGATAAAATCGCATGCGCAGTGGAATCGATTCTTAAACTATGAAAAGGCTTATTGAATTCTCCCTCTCATATAAGTATAATCTAAGGAACTCAGATTTTTCTATTACTAGTTATAATACAGTTAAGCGTGGGAGGAATAGTCTAGGCTATTTTGGACCATACTTGTGGTCTAAGCTCAATACATCACTAAGGTCATCATCATCCCTTAAGGCTTTCAAAAAAGGTATTAGGAAGCTGGATTATCTGACCGAGCTGACAAATAAATTTTAGTATATTATATTTATATTATATTTATATATATAGTCATATTTCATTCCGATAATAACGTTACATTATATTCAGATAGTCATAAATTATAATTATATATATAGTCATATAGTATTTTTATTTTATTTTAATTCATTTTATTTTTTATTTATTTTATTTCATTTTATTTTATTTTATTTATTTATTTAATCATTTATTTATTTATTTATTTTTTGTCCCCCCGATTCGTAGGGCACTTGTACCCGGCTAGAAGATATAGAGACAGTAATAAATTTATTATTATTATTTTTTATTATTATTATTATTATTATTTATTATTATTAATATTATTAATATTATTATTATTATTATTATTATTTATTATTATTATTATTATTATTATTATTATTTATTATTATCATTATTATCATCATTATTATTATTATTATTATTATTATCATTGATTACTTATCGTAGTTCTCGCCGTTTCGTTGTGGAAATAAACTGAGTTAAAGACGAAATTCGTACGAGTAGTATAGGGGATGGGGGTTCTAAAACACTGACCACCCGAGGATTACCCGTCTAAAGTAACCTCCTCGATTCGTGCCGCGATTACCCGCATCCCGCCTAGATAGGCTTAAATATGTTAGTCTATATATGGAGTGCGAAGAATGTAAAAGAACTTTTAAGAGAACAGCGGATTTAAAGAAGCATTTTAAGATGAAAACAAAATGTATGAGCAGCTATAATTGTAAATGTGGTAAGTCGTTTGTGACTAAGGTAAAGTTATTTTGGCATTGTCAGGATTGTAAGTATGACTACGACGACCTGAAAAGTGCCTGGAACTAGGTTTATAATATTTCCTATTATATATGGAATCCCAAACCAACTTCAAAACGACTTCGATACCCGGTAACGGTGAGATTGACGTTAGACAGTTTTGGTCAAAGTCGAGAGGGAAGGTAAAAAGGATCCTGTCAAGAGGACTAGACGACCTAGGGGCGCTAAAAGCTAGCATAATGGTAGAAGTAGCCCTATCAAAAGATGAGATAACGACGACAGCAATGCTGCGGTCAAAGTCGTTGGTCATACTAGAGTCCACGGACTTGTCCAAGTCGCTTAGCGAAGCCTTAGAAGCAATCATGGAGACGCTTGCCAACTACACGAGAGAAGGATCTGGTTGGATAGTAGAAGAGGTCATAGGAATGGATGTTAGCATGGCCAGGTATGTACCAATACGAGGGGGAAGTTACGTGCCGCTGCCCACGTGGATAGAGAGGAAAAAAGCAATCGTAAACGTAAAGAACGAAGACAACAAATGCTTCATGTGGGCAATTCGATCCGCGCTGTACCCAGTAAAGGAGAATCCATGTCGAACAAGGTAAGTATCCAACAGACGATTTGGAGTGGGATGGTGTGGAATTCCCCATGCAATTGATAGACATACCCATATTCGAGGAGGAGAACGACTTAGCAATTAACGTTTACGGAGCTAGAGACCAAACCATAGTACCGCTAGTGTTGTCAAAGAGCAAAGGAGAGCGCATACACCTATTCTACTATGGTGGGCATTATTCGTGGGTTAAACATGTTGGCAGGTTGTTTTACAGACACACCAAGCACAAAGGTAAGAAGTACTTTTGCGATTGCTGCTTGTTATCCTTTACCAGCGTTAAAGCTCTAAAGGATCACGACGGATTTGCCGAGGAGTCGAAGAGGTCGCACAAAGAATACAGATGCCAACAGACAAAGACCTCTCATATGCAGACCACAAGAAGCAAGCCCGAGTGCCGTACGTGATTTATGCAGACTTCGAAGCGATAATTACCAAGGAAGACCAAAAGAACGGAGCAACAAAGAAGTTAGGAATGCATGAGATTTGCTCCTACGGGTACATTGTAGTGCGCTTAGACGGACAAACGGACGGACCAGTCATCTACAGAGGTAAGAATGCATCTAAGAGATTCTTAGAAGCCCTGCGGGAAGAGGAAGAAGAGATAAGGAAGCAGCTAAGACACGCAAAGAAGATGGCGTTCAACGAAGAAAACCAAGCAGCGTACGCAAAGGCTAAGAAATGCCACGTATGCCAGCAAAACCTCCTACAATACGGTCGACAAGCAAAGAAAGCGTGGGATGAGGATGGTAAGTATTTGGGAGAAGCCCACTTCAAGTGCGGCAGGTACGCCCGCAAGGGCGAGAAAGCGGGAAAGCCATCCACGCACTGCATTCATTGTTACAAAGAATTCGTGGAAGACTTCTACATGGATAAAGTGCTGAACTACTGCCACGTAACAGGCAAATACGTAGGAGCCACCCACTGGAGATGTAACACGCGCGTGGACCCCGACATGGAGATTCCCGTGTTTTTTCACAACCTCCGCGGGTATGACAGCCACCTGCTCCTACAGGGAACAGACGGGTCGGAGGTAAAGTGCATACCAAACAACAAAGAGCGTTACATGTCCGTAACCGTGGGTAAGCTAAAGTTCTTAGATTCCCAGCAGTTTATGGCGGACTCCTTAGCAAACTTGGTTAAATACGACACGGAGTTTCCCATTTCCCAACAATATGGCGCGGAAAGGAAAGGAGTGTACCCATACGAGTACATGGACTCCCGGGATCGATTCAAAGAACCCCTACCACCCAAAGAGAGATTCTACAGCACCCTAAACGAGTCCAGCATAAAGGACGAGGAGTACCAGCATGCGTTAGACGTGTGGAAGAAGCACGATTGCCAAACGATGGGGGATTACCACGACATTTACTTAAGGTCTGACGTAGTGCTGCTCGCAGATGTTTTCCAAAGCTTTCGAAAGATGGCAATGGAATACTACGGGTTGGATCCAGCAAACTTTTACACAGCTCCCGGGCTTAGTTGGAGTGCGCTGTTAAAGAAGACGAACGCGCAACTGGATCTCCTAACGGAATACGATATGTACCGGTTCATGGAAGACGGTATTCGTGGCGGCGTCTGCGGACCCAGCCGACGTTACGCCCGCGCAAACAACCCCTTAATAGAGCACGACCCGGAGAAGCCAACCACTTACATCTTCTATCTGGACGCAAACAACCTCTACGGTTGGGCAATGTCACAATACTTACCCGTACGCGACTTTGAATGGGACAAAGTGAAACCGATAGACTTCTACATGCAGGTAGGCAAAGAAGACGACAAAGGTTACGTCTTAGAAGTGGATTTGGAATACCCAGCGCACCTACACAACGCACATGACGAGTTCCCGTTAGCACCGGAGGCAATAGAGATACCCTTTACCCAGCTAAGTCCCCTACAGAAAGAAATGTGTCCCGGATACAAACCCTACAGGAAGCTAACTATGAACCTAATGGACAAAAAGAAGTACGTGGTGCATTACCGAAACCTGCAGTTTTACGTGCGACATGGAATGAGAGTAACGCACATACACCGCGTTTTGAAGTTTACGCAGGAACCCTGGGTGCGTAGTTACATTGACTTTAACACGCAAAAGCGTACCGCAGCTAAGAACGACTTCGAGAAGAATTTATTCAAGCTGATGAACAATAGCGTATTTGGTAAGACAATGGAGAACATCCGTAAGAGGGTCAGCATAAAGATAGCCAGCACCAAAGAGGAAGCCGAGGCGTACGTGTCGCAGCCGGGGTTCGTGCGCTACATCAAGATGCTAAACTTCTACGTGATTCACATGAAGAAGGCGAACCTCTTCCTGAACAAACCCGTCTACACAGGGTTTACCGTGTTAGACCTATCGAAGCTTCTAATGTACGAATTTTACTACGACAAACTGAAACCAAAGTACGGAGACCGCTGCCATCTTCTCTACACGGACACCGACTCTCTAATCCTGGAGGTGCAGACGGAAGACATTTACGAAGACTGCCTGCCTGACTTAGACGAGTACGACACCAGCGGTTACCCAAAAGAGCACTTCCTTTACTCCGCGAAAAACAAGAAAGTAATCGGTAAGATGAAAGACGAGATGTTGGGGAAGCCCATTGTGGAATACGTGGGGCTAAAACCAAAAATGTACAGCGTGCTGAAGCTGGACGGTTTAGAAAAGAAAGCTAAAGGCGTAAAAAAATACGTGGTTAAGAAGGACATAACCCACGAGTCCTACTTGAAGGTCCTGCGCACGCGTAAGGAGTAGCGTCACAAGATGAACAGCCTGCGCAGCTACGGTCATCAAATACACAACGTTACGCAAGAGAAGGTGTCCCTGTCTGCATTTGATGGTAAGAGGTGGATGTGTGACGATGGTATCCATACAATAGCATTCGGACATCACACCATAAGCAGTTTTTCTTTGACGAACCCACGCGTGGGACCATCATGAAGATAATACAAGATGGACCGACCCTTCTTAGCTATTGCACTTTGGATCTGGTAAGTTTCCAAAGACCAATTAGGATCCGAAGCTCTTTTGGATCCTCCTTCTAATTCACCTGGCTCATAGAGATATCGAACCGTGACATCGCCTATTCTCTTTTCCTGAGGGAAGACCACCCTTGAGCTTCTGACGTAGGACTTGTGTTCCACGTGTTTCTTTTTTATGGCATCCTTAGGTCTCATTCCCGCAGCCCTGGCCACCTCGTTGTTCAAAGCCGCGATGACCTGGGGGAGCCTCTGAGTCCATTCCCTGTTGCGTTTGGAGGGATCTTCCAGCTCTTTCCAATACTGGTACCCAAAGAGACGCTCGGCCAGGGTCTTATTGAATCTTTCGACGATGCTCTGACCCCTGTGGTACTCAGCTTCGGCTCTTCTAATCTTGGTGCTGTGGTCTTTCAGGGTCTTGGTAACCACGCCCATGAACTCCGTCCCCGCATCCACTTGCAGCAGCTTGGGCCATTTCAAAACGCGCTTATAAATCCTACCTAGGGCTTCTGCGACTTCCCCAGAATCCTTGCTGGTTATGGGTTCGGCGTCCTTGTATCTGCTTGCGATATCGACTACGGTCAAAGCGTATCTATAGGTCTTTCTTCTCACCTTGTCGTGCGGTAAGAAAAGCAAATCCGCCTGATGAACTTCATTGGGGGCATTTACGGTAAAGCTGGGCCTGGGAATGTATTTGGGCACGGGAAGATAGACCTGCCAGAGGGCTTGTCTTTTTAGCCAATTCTTGGCCGTTTCTTCTGATACCCCGGCCACGGCTGCAAGTTTCTTGATAGCTGACGCTCCTCTCCAATAGCCTTCGGGCCCGTAGTAAATCCTCTTAAATTTGTCCTCAGTTCGACCCATTATATGAATTCCAAAACAAGATTGATCTTTCGCCCGTTGAAGTCCACTGTCTCTCCGTCCACTCTAATGGTGATGTTTATGCTTTCTACCAATTCGCAAGGCAAGTCATAGCTCAAAGAAATGGGGGTGTATTCTACCAGGTCAAATGGATTACCCTTAGGCGGAAACTTGGACATTAGATTACTGGGTCCTTCATTAAAGTACGAGCTTACTAGGCTGCAGTAAACTTCGTAGTTAGCGGGAACTTTCCATTTCACATCATATGTATTGCCGCTATTTATCGTGGTACTAGTAAGACCCAGGAGTTCTACCAATGGACTGCCCTTTAGATTGGCACTCCCACTATTTTTCTTGAATGTCATTTCATGGGGTAATCCTGTGGTAAGAGTATATCCATGCTTTGCTAGCTCCTTAGCCAGTGTTATAGGGGTGTAATGGGAATCTGGTAAGTATTTCCTTTCGGTAGTCACGACATAGCCTTTGATCAAATTATACCAAGAATTGTACAAAGAGCAACTTATGAGCCGAACCTTATAGGCTTTAATGGGGGGATTCAAATATTTAAGTGGTAAAGTTATTCTTGTCGCTTTCCAAAAAGACGATCATTATATTCTAGGCGCCAAAGGCGCCACTGGAGGCTAAGCGAAGCTTAGACTAAATACGCCAAAGCTACGCCTCCTGCCAGCCCTGCAACTCCCACGAATACCAGCTCATTGTCTTTTTGTTTCTTAGAAGGCTGGTAGTAATTCTTAAACTGAGGCTTTCTCATCCTAAAGTCGGGATGCGCCTGCGCATAGAGCTTGAAGGCGTAGTTTGTATTTTCAAAGTTCTTGTCTGCCTGCATCTTGTCTTGGTAGTTCTTGTCCAACCAATCCCTGTAAGCTTATCTTTTTTCATTCCAAGCTGCCACGTCCCTGTCGTGTCGTGTCTCTTCCTTTCAGCAGCGCCGCTTTGATCGCCTCTGACTAACCTATCCAAATACTGACCACCGTAATTAGCTCCAGTGAATGCTAAAGCTGCGATAACTCTGCCTACAACCACGCTAGCTTTTCTTTTATGTATTGGTGGCGGTACAATCTTAGGATGTTTTGGCTCCAAGTCCGCATTGCTGTACATCCTAGAGCCTTGGTAATAAATCCCATCAGACCTTCTTTCGAACTTACTAGGGTCCGCATGTGGAAACATCTTCCTAAAGGCCCTCCAATTCCAGTAGTCCCTGTTGTCGTGATGTGGCCGCTCCTCAATATCATTCCCAAGAGCGTCATACATTAGTATATATAATGGATGTTATACCATCGGCACCTAATTTGTATCCTGATCTACCTAAGGAGGGTCCTAACGAATTAAACGCTGAAAACTTCAGGCTTAATAAAGCAAATTTAATCCTGGCTTACTTGGAAGGGCAGACAAAACACTACGAAAAAGTTAGGAAGAAATACGTTAGAGCCCGTAGCGCGCTACATAAGATTGCGATAACTTCAGGATCCATATCCGTAGTGTTAACAGGCTCCGGCGTTGCTATTTCGCTTACTGGACCCGGAGTAATCGTTGGGGTTCCTTTAGCCGGCGTTGGGGCAGCCTGTGGTATCATTTCGGCTGTTGCTACGGGCATTATGAAACAGTTGTCTAGCAAAATATCAAAACACGACACGACAATAGCTCTGTCTAGGGCTAAAGTAAATACTATTACCGACCTTGTTTCAAAGGCATTGCGTGACAGAAAGATAGACGACGTAGAATTCTCGCTTATCTTAGCCGAAGAAGACAAATACGAGAAACTAAAGACGGACATCAGGAATAAAAATACAGTCGTAAAAGATCTTTCCGAGGAATCTCGCAAAAAGATCTACCACGAAGCAAAAGAGGAGCTTCAAAGAAAGCTCGCTCAGAAAACATCTGCTTTGAAAAAAGCGTGACAGGATTTTATTTGCATATTGAACGCCGGCTGTCTGGGTCATATGCAAATTAAATATAATAATTTTCACATACGTAAGCGTCCTGTGTGTCTGGCGTTCGCTTGTGTTCTTGGACTTTGGATCTGGGGAGGCCCAGAGGTCGAGCCTCGCTCACAGCAGGTAGCTGTGAGTGAAAAAAAGCCTCCCCCTCGGGAATAGAGTTGTCGGTAATTTCAGACAAAAGATAGGGAATACCTTTGTAATATTTCCCTAGCTTTAATTTTTTCAATGTCTTCCTTAAACTTTGCGGGGTTGGCTCTTCTAAGTGGTCTATGATTTCTTCTTTACTTGCTCGTCAAGATATACCGGTCGTAAACCTTGGATGTGACTCATCCAGTCTCTAAAGTATTTTATTCTCTTGTATGGGGTCTACTTACGACCTCCGTTAGAGTAATATTGTTCCCTGGTGGCATTTGGTACGGCATTGCGAATGTTCTTACCACACTCGTAACACTGTGCTGACGTGTCATCTTCTATTTGCATTTTTTTACCACAACAAATATACTTATTTGGTTTACTAGGTACAAACTTGGGTTTCAAGCACTTTACACAAAAGTCATAAGCAAACTCTTTACATTCTTCGCACTCCATATATAGACTAACATATTTAAGCCTATCTAGGCGGGATGCGGGTAATCGCGGCACGAATCGAGGAGGTTACTTTAGACGGGTAATCCTCCAGTAGTCAGAGTTTTGGCACCCCCATCCCCTATACTAATCGTACGTGTTGTTTACTTGGTCACACTTGAAATAACTGTTTTGAAATAAATTGACTCCAAGATCGATTTAGGTAGAAAACTTATACGTCTCAACAAAACGTAATCGTTTCAAACCTTCTAGTCTGGGTTAATAATTCTTTACGCTCTTATTTTTCGGAAATAGAAATGGCGGATCATCCTCGAAACGTCACGCAAATATAAAGAAAATCGAAGGCGTAAACTGGAAGTTAAAGGTAAATGTCAATGACCGAAATAACAACCGAAAATAATAGTAGAAAAGTTCTTACTTACCAGCACAGAGACAAACTAGCTTTCCAAGTCACCAATCTAGTCTTTAGCGCTCGTCTCTTAGTAGCTTGACACCTGCACTCTATGTAGCATAGCAGCAGAATGGTTCTGACTTTTCCTCCAATAGAAAATAGACACGGCTTAAAAAACCGCTGCGCATGTGCGAAAATTCCGAAAAACAACAAGATGACGCGATGTTCTGTGCTTCAGAACACTATCTATTAAATGTCCATGGCCTTTGGAAGAAAATTGACTCATTAATCATCATGATAAACGATGCTATTTTGGGGCAACAATATTGATAGTCGTAGTAAAATCGATACAAATGAACTTTGTATTTTGTGCATTTAAATAAGGTCAGGACAACATATATAAGCTTGAGTTCATTATTTGTCATTACATAAAATATCAAATGAGCTCTTTTTTCTGAATATGCGCCATTTAAGAATTTTGGTGTTTAAGTTGCATTAAACGTGCTTTCTTAGCTTGTACGCAAATCTTCCAACGAGGTATCCGAGGCATTTGAGGGAAAAATGTTTTTACGATCACCACTCCACATAGTCTCGCCACAGCCGCTTTCAGTGTCGTCACGCAACGCTTTCTCCAATCTCGCGTGACGACACTGAAAGCGGCTGTGGGGGAGCGACTACACTTCACAACAATATGCCCGTTCAGACCTTTCAAAAGTGACAAGATTCACTATATTTAGATCAGGTTTATGATACAAATTTAATTATTCCAAAAAAAAATGTTTTCAGCAGTAACAAGTTGTTATCATATTGCCTCCTAATAATATTTTCTACCATATTTTGCTTAGAATATAAGTGAGACCGAAGAACTTTAAGAGGGGATGTCAGCAAAAATCGAACAATTTTGAAATTTTGTGGCAACGGTCGAAAAATCGATTTCGCTCATATTCTAACCTTAGGTAGACCTTATTCTAACTAGAACCACTATGTAGTTTGTTTTTTAAAATATCGCTTATTTTACGAGAAAAACGAGAAAATTGATTTTTGCGGATTTCAGCCTTTTGAGGGCGGAAAGAAATCGACTACTTCAGAGCCTTCGCGTCGCAAAGAAAAGTAATTCAGACATATAAAACCATTATAATCTTATCAATTGGTATCTAAACTTGTTTTAGGAAAATGTTCAGCTATCTCAGTTTCCTTTTTCAAGACGAAAAATTTTTTTTTTTGACCCATACATTTTACAATACCAAGAGTATAGAAAGTTTAAAAAAATATTTTGGTATGTGCTATATAAAATAATGGGCTAAAATTTGGGCTAGTTAAAGTTAAGATGCTATATAATCTTATTCCACTGAAATTTGGTTGGGTAAATTATTTATCGCGTAAATAAAAAGCTTGAAATTCTTAAAAAATTCAGCGATTTCTCTGTCGGCAAAGATCAGTCGATTTCAATAGTTCTGCACAAACAACGCAATAAATCCGAGTTTGTTCGTTTTTCGAGCAATAATCTAAAGCAAAAATACTTTAAAAGGCCTAAGTTATTATTTTTAAGATAACGAAGAATCTTTTGAGGCTCAGATTCAAACACGCTTTGCTATTCGCGACTGAGAAGTGGACTGAGTATTGTAAGCAAACTTGAATAACTAACAAAGTGTCTAACGATTACAGTAGGGATTGCTCACCATATTTTCGGATTACTTCAGACTATTCTGCTTTAACCGTTGAATATTATTTATAGTTAGGTGAAGAATAAGTAGTCGTTCTATTTTTCTTGCTCCTACCATGATAAATTGGGAAAGGACGGTAATCTGAGATGTAAACATGTAATCCACAATGCATGCCGCTTAAAACAATACACGTCACCAGTGACACCAAACTGACAGTGACATCTGATTATAAGATATCGTCGTGTGTTTCATATTTTTGAGATGGATTTCCTAGGTAACTGAGGATAAACTAACAAACTTTACCTTCAAGAGAGACAGACTGTCTGACACTTCAAACGTGCTAATTAGCGAACGTTTCAAAATAAACGTGGAAATCGCTGTATTTTCCATAAGAGATGTTCAGGTTCTCGCACTGCAAATACAGGTGTTGACTAATTCTTGCAGGAGATGTAAGTATGGCTTCTTGCGTCTTGTCTTAATGTGAGACGTCTCAAGCTCGAAGGAGGCACAGATTTCCTGAAGCATTTGGATTGAAAAAGATGATAGCTTGGATTTGGATGCCATTTCGCAGATATTGTAATGATCAAACATGATTGGATGTTGTGCAGAAACCAGTTCCATTACTTCATTCATTACATGAAACAATTCTTTTTCTTTGTTTTCCTCATTTTTCTTCATTTCATCGTTGTCTTCGTCATCAGCTGAGCCTAGCTTCTTTTTTCTTGCCAAACGCGAGAAAAAGCCTGCAATTTGTTGCGACGTAAGATATTCATTCTTATTGAACATACTTGAGCCATCTTTGTTTTTGGCCCTTCTCATGGTCTGGGCCACAGCTGCAGGATTGGCCTTCCTTCCAGTTGATTCTCCGTTTTCAAAAATATCGGTTAGATAGTTTTTCTGTGCTTCATTAAATCTTTTTCGTTTTGCTGCTGATTTTAGTGCCCATCCTTTAGGAAGCACTTGATCATGATCTAGATTGACGGTAGTGTCCCCATCTATCTGAGGAACGTCAGTAGCACCATGCTCTAGCTTTGTAGCGTACATAATCATAGCTCTGTCATACAGAGTTTCATGCTCAAGAACATATTTGTGGCTTCCATAATCAATATGCTTTTCGAGAGAAGAATATCTCTGAAAAGACATAATACAGCCTTCTTCGGGGCAAAAGAATAACGCATTTTCGTCATCTCGACCAATTTTCGCGCCCTCACTATCTTCGTCTTGGTTATCTTCTGTTAAGTTGACATCATCATCATTATCATCATCGTCATCATCACTATCTTCGTCTTGGTTATCTTCTGTTAAGTTGACATCATCATCATTATCATCATCGTCATCATCATCGTCATCATCATCATTATCCTTAACTTTTTTTACCTTCTGCAGTGACTCAGCTTTAAGAGCGGGTTTTTTTGTCGGCATTTTTCTTGCTTTGATGGAAAGAAAGGTAACCTTTGATACTTCATAATCTGGAATCTTGTTGAGCTTTGGCAATTTGTTGGGCAGGTTAAAGCTACTCCAAGGCATAAATTTGCCAGCACCAATTTCATAAGCCCTCCAAACTGTAATTCCTTCATTGCTGTAAGCGATGTTGTTAATAAAGCTCACACCTTCCCATTTTTCTGATAAGTCTGGAGAAGCTTGAGCGCCGCACAGTGTTACTCTTACCCCAGGGATTCCTCCAAATGACTCCATAGCACACTTCATTTGTTGAGCAGTATCTATATCATGTCCTGAGTTTAAATACTTCTTCATATGATTCTTGATAGTTGCAGCCTTTCTATCGCGTGCGCCTTTGCCGCCCTGCGGGTCTGAGAAATCAATGCGCACTAGATTAAAGTCATTTTGTGATGCAACCTGATAAATGCCAAGGATTGTCGATGCAGAATGATAACATCCGGCATTATCTTGTCTGAGGTAAAGAGAGGTAATGTCAGAAGTGATGCTCTTAAGTTGCTGTAGAACGTCGTCAAAAATAGCCAGAACAGCAGGACTGTCCTGAATGCAGCTTTCAAATATATGTACAAACGTCAACATTTTCATTTCTCCTTCATCTGTTTTGGTCATGGCAACAGTTATGTGCCAGGGGATCCCGCGCTTACCAAACCAGTCTTGCTGGCTTTCTCGGAACTTTCTTGGCAAAAACTTCATTGCCCAGTCGGAAACTAAAAGCACTGCCTCCTTTCTTAAATCTTTAATAATTTCTTGCCTTGCTTGATCTTGATTAATTGATCGTAAAAGATGGGACTTCCAGGCCTCGATGTTCTGCGCGGACTGGGAGATCAAGAACTCCATTTCTCCTTTATCTTCCAAGGTGCATCTAGTGCTTTCTACTACGCATTTTATTTCTTTCAGAGTTACAGGAAATAAGTTACATCTATCGCATTTCAGGTCATGCTCGTGGTCACAGTCAACCATGTGGTCATCTTCACTTGGATAACTTAGGGCGTGCGTTCTGCAATGATCTGCAACTTTTGAGCTTTTGGTAACGTGAACCTTCAACAAAACATTATAACGATATTATGCATGTATTTCATGATGCTCATTGGTTTGGAGCTTGGGATTTTACTGCAGCGTGCGCTTTCAATAATGAATTGTTGCAGAATAACTGAAAGTGAACATTTAGTTTACCTTATAGTCGCCTTTGAAGTAACGCTTTGCTAGTTTGAGATTCTGCTTTATTTCCTTCGCCCAAGTAAGCCCATTCCCGTAAGTGTCTCCAAGCTTTTCAACCAACTCTTCAAGATCATCAAAGGCTTTTGCTCCAAATGCTGAAAAGTTGTCTAAGCCCTGTAAAGATTTGCGTATTGAAGCTGAACATACGCTGAGAACTCTGCATAACGAACTACGACTCATTGGTTTGAAACCTGTCTCTTGACAATAGCTTTGGTACTGACAAATAATTTGCTCAGGTATCAAAGATCGTATAACATTTGGGATCCTGATTTCTGTTTGTGACGATAACTTAAGCGTTTTCTCGCCAAATGGCAAATCTTGTACAATATGTGAGCTGGTAATGAATATAATGAAGTGCTCAAGCTTTTCTGGTTGAACGTACATTCGCGTGTTCTTAGTGGAAGGTAAAACTGCCCCTCTGCCGTGGAGTAAAAGGTGGTGTCTTGCAAGATTGAAGCGATATCTTGTCAAACTAGGTATCCACCTCGAAGCTCTTTAAAACTCAATTTGTCCGCCATGATGGATTATATCTGTCTGCGGGTGCTCCAAGAACTGCTGTTATTGTAGCATTCAGATAAAGCCTCCATAAGGGAGTTATCAACACTACATTTATTAGACTTCGTTTCTTTCAATGCAGAAAATAGCATTTCAGAATCTTCAGGAGCAATCTCCTTCAGGCATGCATCTACAACCTGTTGCGTTTTCTGGATATGAAAATGCTTTGTGCGCTCTGATGTTTGTTCCCATGGCAACGAAAGAGAATGACGAATAGGGCTAATGTCCCGTGAACAAAGGAAGGCATTCAATTTTTCTTTTGGGGAAGGAACAACCTCCGTTTCTTCCACAGTGACGGATAAGTAAGAAGATTCGCTTGGTTGATACAGACTTGTAGGCGTGGAGAACTTTAAACGTCACCTCCTCCTTTTCGTCCTAAAATTATTTAACAGAAAAAATAATTATAAAAAATATAAGAAAATGAACGCACTTCTAATTCTGATTTCATTTATCGGTAGAATACGTAAATTCCCGACCCACAAAATCATGTAAAATACGCATTAACGTTTCGTTGATTTTCAGAGTTTCCCACTTCCTCTCCCTTCCCTTCCCATTTCCCGCTCCACACTTTTTCATATTATACCAATCCGCCGCCACTCGCGCCGCCTTTACTAATTTAATCTGATTAGCAAACCGACTAACAAATCAACAAATAAAATAACCAAGGGTTTTGAAAACAGCACTAACGCACAAAAATCATTTATTTTAGTAATAAAAGCATTCCTTCAGTTTTCAAGGAGAAAAGATATTTACCAGCGACAAATTACTTATTTGCTCAACAATCCTCTGTTCATCCAGTTCCTGTTTTTGGGAGGCGCTGGTGGTGACCGGAGTCTGTGGATCGGAGTCTTCGAGTTGTTTAAGAGTTTTTCTGCAATTTATGCACATTCCTACAAGTAAATGAAAGAAACATTTTTATTACTATAAAAGTATTTCATAGAAAGAAAAAATGCGCAAATCAAACCTCGAGGATCATTAGGAATGCAAACTTGTTACTGACCTGAACCTACTTGTAGGAATACGCCAGTCTTATTTAATATCATAGACGAATCGGATTTTCCTATTCCTCTTTCAAATCTCGGCCATTTTCCTTTGGTCTTTTGATGCTTAGATATTTCAACAGGTACTCTGCACCTTGTATTGCAACCTCTTGTCCATCCCAATCCTAATTTTGAACGATGGAAAATGGACATATTGACCACGTATCAACATCATTTGGACAAACAAATATGGCTGCCCGACTCAAGATCAAGTCAACTTCATTTTCGGGGCCAGAGAACGCAAAGGCGGTCTTGTGGTCGAAAATCTCCTTTCTGCAGGCCAATAAAGGGATTATGGTAGTATCTCGTTTCCTGTCCTTTGGATCGAACCCACAGCTTCCTCCAACCAAAGATTTAAAAGAGCAACTAGCTTCCATTTTATGTTTACAAGCACCTTAAGCAACAACACCAACTCGCATCTGAATTTTTCTTATTGTATTTCTATTTTATCTAGCAGTGGAAAACAACATGCATAACAGTTTGGTGTCACTGGTGACGTGTATTGTTTTAAGCGGCATGCATTGTGGATTACATGTTTACATCTCAGATTACCGTCCTTTCCCAATTTATCATGGTAGGAGCAAGAAAAATAGAACGACTACTTATTCTTCACCTAACTATAAATAATATTCAACGGTTAAAGCAGAATAGTCTGAAGTAATCCGAAAATATGGTGAGCAATCCCTACTGTAATCGTTAGACACTTTGTTAGTTATTCAAGTTTGCTTACAATACTCAGTCCACTTCTCAGTCGCGAATAGCAAAGCGTGTTTGAATCTGAGCCTCAAAAGATTCTTCGTTATCTTAAAAATAATAACTTAGGCCTTTTAAAGTATTTTTGCTTTAGATTATTGCTCGAAAAACGAACAAACTCGGATTTATTGCGTTGTTTGTGCAGAACTATTGAAATCGACTGATCTTTGCCGACAGAGAAATCGCTGAATTTTTTAAGAATTTCAAGCTTTTTATTTACGCGATAAATAATTTACCCAACCAAATTTCAGTGGAATAAGATTATATAGCATCTTAACTTTAACTAGCCCAAATTTTAGCCCATTATTTTATATAGCACATACCAAAATATTTTTTTAAACTTTCTATACTCTTGGTATTGTAAAATGTATGGGTCAAAAAAAAAAATTTTTCGTCTTGAAAAAGGAAACTGAGATAGCTGAACATTTTCCTAAAACAAGTTTAGATACCAATTGATAAGATTATAATGGTTTTATATGTCTGAATTACTTTTCTTTGCGACGCGAAGGCTCTGAAGTAGTCGATTTCTTTCCGCCCTCAAAAGGCTGAAATCCGCAAAAATCAATTTTCTCGTTTTTCTCGTAAAATAAGCGATATTTTAAAAAACAAACTACATAGTGGTTCTAGTTAGAATAAGGCCTACCTAAGAATGCGTGTACCTAATGGCCATTTGTCTTTTTGATAAAATTGAATTGTCAATTTATTAAATTTGGCCCCAATTTTCGATATTTATATCAATTAAAATTAAACCTTGGATTCCATTTTTTCAATTTTAGAATTTTCGTTTAAATAGTTGAAGAAATTGACAGATACAGAGATCAAAATCCCACACCTTATGGCCATTTAAGGTTTTAGCAAATTAATTGATCTTTAGTTTTTGAATTCATTTGACAGTTTTTGCGCTAAAAATACTATCGTTTCGATCATCCCCCTCCCATTTTACCGACTTCAAAATAACCAAAATCAAAAATTGAGGTAGAATAAATAAATCCAGTGGCGGATCCAGGACTTTAAGAGGGGGGAGGGGTTCATTTTTACAAATCTCGGCACAACAATAACGTTCTCTTGCATCATCATTTTTCCCATGAGGCACATCACTGGCCTAGGGGCGTTCCTGATAAGGATAACCTATCCATCAAAAAGCGGACCTACCATACTTTTATTTATTTATTTAAAAAAATATAAAAAATCCAAGGTACCAGCCGGTGGGGGGGTTCATTTGCACCCAATGAGCCCCCCTAAATCCGCCACAGAAATCAGATGATCAAAACATGAAAAAGATGATGAAGATGATCTGAAGAATAAACGTAACTTTTGCAAATACGCAAAATGTACATTCGTTTACCAGCCTTGGTTAATAAATGATCAAATTGGGAATCCCAGTTTGTAGGATCACCATGGAAATAAAGGTCCAACAACTTAATACATTTAACTTGTTCAATGTCATAAATAGCAATAGGCAAAGGTGTGTCTACCTTGCCTTTAACAATGATCTCTTTAGTTTTAGTCAGATTAATCTTCATGTGATTATTATTTGCCCATTCCAAAATAGTATTAACTTCCTGACAAGAATGATCATACTCCTGGTTAACTAAAGTACTAAGGGTCAAATCATCAGCATACTTAGCAAGTATAGAATAACTAGGATGATCAATAGGCTTAATATCGTTAACCATTACTGAGAACAATAATACAGGCCCTAAGATTGTACCCTGTGGCACTCCCCTAAGTGCTAAGAAAAGAAGATGAATTTCCATCAAACCTTTTGCATTCTCCCCTTTAGAAAGTCAATAAATGAAACAGTAACTGTATACTCTACTTGGCGCCATTTTAATGATCGGCAATTGTCTGCATCCAACAAAGATTAACGTGGGAAATAGTATTTCATTCCTCTTCATTTCACTTTGTTTAAATGTGGGATTTTAAAATTGGGAATGATCGAAACGATAGTCTTTTTAACGCAAAAAATGAAAAAATGAATTCAAAAACCAAAAAAATTAACAATTTAATTTGCTAAAACCTTAAATGGCCATAAGGTGTGGGATTTTGCTCTCTGTATCTGTCAATTTTTTCAACTATTTAAACGAAAACTCTAAAATTGAAAAAATGGAATTCAAAGTTTAATTTTAATTGATAAAAATGTCGAAAATTGGGGCCAAATTGAATAAATCGATAATTCAATTATTTTAAAAAGACGAATGGCCATAAGGTACACGCATTCTAAGGTTAGAATATGAGCGAAATCGATTTTTCGACCGTTGCCACAAAATGTTCGATTTTTGCTGACATCCCCTCTTAAAAGCTTTGTGAAAATATTCGTTAATGACTTTATTCTAACTCATTATTTTTAAGTTAAAGTTTATATATTAAAGTCAACATAGATTTTTATTGTCAGATGGTAAATCATCCAAAAATATAGTGCTTGCTTCCAAAACCTATTTATTTAGTGAATAACTTTTAAGCTTGCCTATTTTCATCATAGGACTCAGTTAAAAACAGGTCAATCATTAAACAGTTTTTACTTTTAGTACTGTTTAATAAACGAGCAGGAGTGTTTTATCGGGTATAAAACACGAGGCGCAGCCGAGTGGTTTTATACCCGATAAAACACGATCTGTGAGTTTATTAAACGGCTTAAGAAACTTCTGATGTATGTTCTCATACTGTACCGAATTCTTTACGAAATGAACCAAGTTTGATAGAGAAAATCCAAGTTAAAGTTTATGCAAATGAAGACGAATCTATATCAGATATAAAACCTCCTTCATGGTCATATGGTCATGATTTCTATTGTGTTTCCTTCATGAATTATCAATGAGTTTTTTAAGCCTTATATAAATAAAATTATTAACATTATTATCAATTATAACATGCTACAAGTGGGTTTTGGGAATTTACTATAGCTTAATATCATCTATTTTGCATAATGTGTAATAAGACCACTACACTAGAAGGAAGGTTACAATGCTGTCATGAAATCACAGAAATCAGAACAAGCATCAGATAAAAGTTTATCATTTATAAATACTTACGACATAACTAACGCGCTAATTCCTTTTTATGTTTTAAAAATATTTCAGTTAAAACAAAGTGGAATTGTCTTCCTTTATTTTATCACTCATTAATAGCATTTTAGCTTTATTTAGGCCAAGGACTAGTTAAAGCTCTCTGCTTTTTTTGGTTAGTGTTTTGTTGTTTTGTAATGGGATTAAAACTTTTTGAGTAAATTAGAGTCTACTTTTCTTGGCCTATTGTAAACTGAAATTATAGTATATGCAAACAAAACTGACTAAACAAGGTCTGAAACTCTTTTTTTCTTCTTATCCAAAATGATATCATAATTCTGATAAAAATATGATTGAAAACAAAAAAACAAAAAAAAAAAACAACAAAACAAACAAAAAAAAAAAAAACAACAACAACAGTTAAATCTGCCTTCTGTATTTAATCAAATCAGATACTGTGAATTATTTTACAAAAGAGCTACCAATATAATATTATTAGAGCTGTTTCAAGAAATATAACCTGGAGCTGAATAGAAAGATTGACCTAGAATATCACACACTGATTTTCATTCTTATAAATAAGTAAAACAGAGTGACTAGGATAAAACTCAACTACTAAGCAACAATCTCATCTACTGAATTTGTGTATAAAAACAATGAAATTCTAAAATTAGAACATGGGGTATACTTATGAAGCAATGTGAAGGATAAATATCTGCTACCATGAATATAATGGATTATTTCAAGTAAGAATTTTCACGAAAAACCTCAGAATTGCATAACCAAGGTCAAACAAATTCCTATTTAAGGCACTAATCTCAACAATTTAATTAATTAAAGTACACTCCTTGAATATATTTATACATTTTTGTAAGATTGATAGATGAAAAATCCATTTTATTTGGTTCTTAGCTTTTGCAAACTCTTTATACTGTCTGTCACAATAAAACCTAAATTATTACAAAAATAATGAAAACTAAAGACCTTTCTTTTTTTAATATATACAGTAGGAAGTGCTTAGATCTAGAGGAGTACATTATTATGGCAGGTTTGGGTTACAACTCAGAGCCTTGACAAGTGCAGAAGAAAAATCTTTTTTGACATTGTTGAAATGACAAACTTTGATTTTGGTATTATCCTTTTGAAATCTCAAAATACTAAAGAGGAAAAGTCTTAATGAAAATCTCAAGAAAACTGCATGTGCAACAGCCAGTAGTTATACACAACCTCACTTCCACTACTTTACAGTGACAGCATTTTAGTAAATCAAAGGAATTTACATTTACTACAGACAAATACTGTAATAATATATATTTTTTCCATTGATATCAGTAATAATCAGTATTGAAATGACATCGCAGTAACTAATATAACTGCTGGGATTCTCTTGTAGACACAGATATAAAAGTATAATGATAAAAAAATTCAAAAATGTCTTGGGATTCATGAAACTGGTTGTACAGTTGTTGTCGTTGTTTGCTTTTTGTTTTTCATTTTTGTTTGATTGCTTGTTATTTCGGTGTTATTTTTTCAAGGAAACAACTTATGATACGTATTAGGAATATATTTCAATTTTCCCTACGCTCTCATAAAACCCTAAAGGAAGAATGATTATTTAGGCCAGTTTCACGTCACGTTATCCAAATTTGCAAGTATCAGAATTTATATAGCGCCACGTACTGTCGGAACATATTTTACATCATAGTCGGGGTAAACCCGACGACACCAATCGATAATTCCGAAGATCGATAAAAATCTATAATAATCAATAAAATTGATATCAATTGAGTGATTAATCGATACAATCGATAAAAATAGATGACCCACTGAGCTGGGACTATCGATTATATAGATTGTATTGAAATATTCTATCGATTTTATCGGTAATTTTTTTAATGAAATACACAGACAGACTCGCAGGAAATCACTGTATGCTCTTTATTGTTTATTTGAACAAGGTTTGTGATGTGATACACCGTAAATATATCGAGCCAATATCTGCTAGATTAAGTTACTACAGCAATCTCTCAGATATAAGTATCGGATCAATGTGGTTTGAATTGCAGAAGGAAATACACCTCTACTAAATACCTTATAGAATAAGTAAAACGAAAAAATTACATTTGTTGTCTCTAATCATTGGATTGCCACAATGAGACTATCAGCTGAAGAGGGTTAAAAAAACTCACCTTCCCTATTACATTTCTCCAAACTTCAAAAGGACATTTGTGGTAACCTTTCACCACACAATTAATCTTTAAACATACCATAACTTCTGTATCTGCTTTTGACATCGTGCTTTACGACTGCTTTCTTACCTAGCTGACAGTGACTGTTGCCTTGATGAAATGTGATTCTACCATGTGTATCGTACCGCCGGTACCCCTCAAGTTTATACAAACACAAGTTGTTCCATCAATCACGACTAATTCGATTACTGATAAGATCGATAAAATCGATATAATTAACGAAATTTAACTGGGAATAATAATCAACAACAATCAATATTAATAAACTGATGATTATCGATTAATATCGATCATATCGATTGGTTTTCGATGATCGATTTTCATCGATTGGTGTCGTCGGGGGTAAGCATGTTCATCTATAGTTTTTATTATGAATTTAAAAATTTACAGCATTCATAACTATATTTACTTGATTATCATGAGAATCAATCAGCTTTTTAAGTTCAGAAACTAGAAATAAACTTGGATGAAGACAACAATTACGGTGGCCGATTAGGACAAAACGATATTACAAGTCTCAAAACAATTTAGCATGTATCAAAACAAGTTAGCAAGTATCAAAACAAGTTAACAAGTATCAAAACAAGTTAACAAGTATCAAAACAAGTTAACAAGTATCAAAACAAGTTAGCAAGTATCAAAACAAGTTAACAAGTATCAAAACAAGTTAACAAGTATCAAAACAAGTTAACAAGTATCAAAATAAGTTAACAAGTAAAGCAAAGCAAAACAGTAAATTTCGAAACACTTTAACAAAGTTTAGAACAAAAAACACATACAAAAATTAAACGATGAAAAAACACTAATATAAGTAAACAATCTAAAAATACTCAGATCTGAAAACGCATTTACAAAAGTCAAAACTATAAAAACAAAACTCAATTTTCAAAATAATACCAGTACTAAAACAAAAACTCTGAACGATTAAAAATTATATTGGTATATACTGCAGGAGAACCGCGGGCTCTTCTACTAATCTACATATTCACGTGTAGCACGTACATTCCAGGAACTAATAAGTCATTGGCAGAACCCGGCGAAAGGTAAGGAACGTTCGAAACGATTTCCAAATTTTTGTTATTTTTTGGCTCAACAAAAGTTATATTTTAATCTTTTTCATCCTTTTTCTTTTTATGTTTAGCCTAATGACACCTGCAGAATGTTTTGTAGCAAGTGTGGCAAGAAAATAGGCAACGATGATAAGTTTTGCACTTCATGTGGATCGTCAGCTGTAGACGGTCAAGCTGCTGCTGTGCCTAGCTTTGATCAATTCATGGAGTTAAAATCAAGACAATTTGAAGCAGCAAAGAAGGAAAAGGAAAAAGAAAGATCTGGCCACTTTAAAACAAAAGCCGACCTAAATAAAAAAAGCAAAGAACCAGTTAAGGTGAGGGCTACTTGTTGTCTGCATTTGACAGTTTAACTTTGCATACGGTTCCGTAAACTTGATGAATTCCGAAACATAGCTTATGTTACCACTATAAATCTTCTCCTTTTCCTCCAGCTGGTTATATAAAAAGGCCTATGCATATCGCCGCACTTGCTACGCTTGGTTGTTAGTTGTTTCCACGGCCCGCGTTTCCACCACCCACGAGGGGACAATGGGTAACTCATCTGTAAACTCCGATCCCCATCCTCATCATGGGCCAAAGTGAAAATAAGGTGCTAGAGTGAAAATAAGGTGCTTGTGATGGTTACTTGGTATTGCCCAGTAAATTCTCCCGCTCGGTTGATGGATGATGGAGGGGGTGGCGTGGGGGTTTGGGTTGGCAGGGGAAACAACTGACTAGTACATTTCTTCTTTGGTAAATATATTTCGTAATATAACCAAATATTGTTATAATAATAATAATAATTATTATTATTATTAATATATATTAATTATGATTATTTTAATAGATAAATGTGGGTCTTGTTGACCTTGTGGACAACTCAAGGGACCTTAAAATTAGAAGAGGATCAACTCTACCAGTTTCAGTCAAGAAATCAGATTCAGCTCTTACAGCCAAACAACTTGCAGTAGAGAAACAACTTGCTCATAACCAAACATTGAGAAGGAATCCAGATGTTGAGTGGATTCTGTTATACCCAGATATGGATGTGGTTTTACATGTTCCAGGAACTACAGAACTTTTCTGTGTTGAAGAATACAAGGAATCTCTTGGTAAACCATATAACAGAATAAATCAGTATTTATGCAAACAAAAACACTATGATGGTGAGTGCAATAGTTGCAGTACTTTTGTGGCACCTATGTTTTCTGATACATGTTACATCACTATATACAGTTATATAACATGCATTGGATAACTTTATTTTTCATGGTTAATTTATTCAGCAATTCTTAATTCTGATGAACAAGAACAAGAAGGAGAAGAAAAAGATGGTTCTAGTGAAGGAATAACCAGTGAGGTACAACTTTATTAATTTTGTGATCTCAGATAATTGAGTTATTAATGAAGTTATAATGATAATTACCCAAAGATCAACAAAGAACCTGGTACTTTTCGCTGTTCTCGTAAACGTTGTTACACTAGTCCTCACATAGCTTCTCACACTTCTGTTGTCGGTCCTAAATCCACTGTTAAAATCACTGACCAATTTGTTTGTACATACTTCTAATGTTGTATATTGTATTAAATGTACCCGCTGTAATCTTTTGTATGTGGGCGAGACTGGCCGCTGTCTTGGTGATCGCATTTGCAATCATCTTTATGATATTCGCAATAACGATCCCACCAAACCAGTTTCCCGCCATTTTAATCTAGCTAACCATTCTCTTTCTGACTTCATTGTTTTCGGTCTTTCTTTGATTAACGGCAACAATGATTTTTGCAAGACCAAAGAAATGCGGCTTAATTCACCTATTGGGCACTCTTAGTCCCAACAGGATTAATGAACGCTTTACTTTCAACTAACCTTTTCTTTTGTCTTTTAATTGTTTGTTTTTGTTTCCTTGCCTACCTTGTTCTCATTGGTTTCTTTTGTCTTATATCTATCTATACACTCCTTTCTACCACCTCTTTCTCTTTTACTCCGACAAAGGACTAGCGTCCGACACGTCAGTAAGTTTTTTCATCTTTTTCACGGTGTATAATTTACCTTTTCATCATTATAGTTTACTAACATTAAGTCTAGTTAAGCTGCATGATTTTTAATTCCATATAACAATGAATTAAATCATTCAAAGGGAAGCATCAGGAGTCAGCAATTTTCGGGCCAGTCAATGCAATGCCACGGCAATTTGTTTATTATTTTTGAAGTTTATTACTTTCTTCTTATTTTAATTTTCATTAATATTTAAATTAAAAACTCATGATGTTTTATTTTTTTTCAGTTTCTGTCTTCCTCGGGTGAGATTTCTTTCAATATACCAGAAAATGCTGTAATGTCTGATAATCATGACAAAGCTGTGCACCGTAGAGTTAGGCAAACCACAAACCAAGTTTCTCATAGTTCTAGAAGTTCAAGACATGATACCTGTGATGGCTTGGGACCGAGGTTGACTCCACAATCCACAAGTGAAGTACTGAATGAAACACCTGCTGCAACACACCCTAGTGCATCTAACAGTATATACACACAGTACTGTAATGTGATTGATTTGAGCACTGAGACTGACTTTGAAGAAAGTATGTACGCAGATGATAATTCAGAACTATTGGAAGAGGTATTGATGCAGTCAGTGTTTCATGAAAACCAAGAAAGGTAAGTAAGTTTTCACAGCTAATTATTAATTGCATGGTTTAGAATTTCCAGTGATTTACACAATTAGGGTAATATTAACCCATTTAAAAAGGATTACACTTCTAATAAAATATTATTATTCAATTTGGTAATTTTTAGAAAAGTCAAATTGCTTGCAATTACAATATTGCTAGAAACTATATAGTTTATTTTATGGGTGGATTTAAATGTGTGATCCAAACAGTATATATACCCAGCCATGTAGCATATGGTGGTGGAAAAAATATCCTCCCACCTCTCTTGAATTTCCAATTTTTTTCACTACGAGCCTTCATTTTTTCCCCTCTGACCCACCCCCCCCCCCCCTCCCCTTTAGGAATTTCCAATTTCCTCCATGCATGAAGGGGTATGGATATAATATTTGGAACCACATAATTATAGTTTGAATATATGCATGCATGCATTTTAATTAATAATTTAAGTTATCAATTATTAAATAACAATTCACTTTTCTATTCTCTAGAGAGTCAATCCAGTCGCTGTTGCGACTATATCAGGCTGAAAAAGAGGGGGATGACTATCAACAAATAATACGAGTCAGAAGGAAGCATATTTGGGAAGATTGTGTGAGAGCTGTTTCAAAAAATTCCTTTAGAAAAAATGTACAACTGAAAGTGCACTTTATAGGCGAAGATGCTTAAGATGAGGGAGGACCACTTAGGGAGTTTTTTCGTCTGGTACTTAAGGCTATTGTGGATCATTCAGGTATTCTGGAGGGAGCAGATGACAGGAAGGTTTTCACAAGCAATCCCCTTTTGATTCAACAGAGAGCTTATTATTGTGCTGGAGTGATTTTGTCAACTTCCCTTCAACAAGGGGGGCCACCAATGTGCTGTCTTTCTGGCTCCGTGTATGATTACTTCCATGGTGGGACTAGTGGTTGCATCCCAACAATATTGGACGTCACTGATGTTGATGCCAGATCAAAGATAGGAAAGGTAACATATATAGTCAACCAAATTAAGGCTGAAGACTGAAAGATGAATTGTGGATAATTCAGGTTAAAACCCATACTTTATTTTAAAATCCCTTTATTTTATTTCTTAATTCATAATACAGTTGTATACATAATTGATTAATAACTGAAAACATTTGTAGTCAATCAATGATAAATAGAACTTCATAATAAATACATACACAGAAACCAAGAAAAACTGTTGGGTCAGATAATAATGTAAGATGGAAATGTAATGAACATGTATTTTATATCAATTTTGTTAATATTAATGGAATAAAAAGGCCAGCTCATGAAGGCTGCAGTATAGTATTCGCTTGAATCTGATAACTGCTGCAAAGCACTATTTGTCATAAGACAAGATCAAAGCATGTTTTTCCCTCTTTTCTAAAATAGACTTATGGGTTTTAACAATTACTATACTTTTTACATTTTTTTAAAGATAATTTATGCAGGAGATGAGGAATCATTTCAAAAATCATTGAATGAAGAAGCAGACTTTATTCTTGAGGCAGGGATCACAAAAGTAAACTGGAAGTTAGAAGACAAGGATCAACTAGCAACTCTCTTGTGTAAAAGTCATGTCATATACAAAGCTAAGGCTGCAATTGATCAGTTTTTGGAAGGTCTTGCATCAACAGGTTTTCTAAAATACATCAAAGAAAATCCATATTCCCTTAAGGAAATTTTCTGTGTGTCAAATTCTGATGTTTTAAAGGTTTCTGCTTTTAGGACATTGCTTCATGCTCATTTGACCAATCCAGGGTCAAATGATGATAATAAAGCAAGAGAAGAAGAAGAAGCTACTATGTTGTGGTGGGAGGAGTTTTTAGACAATATTGAAAATTCTGATCCCGAGGGTCTCTTGATTCAGCTCTTAATCTTTATCACTGGAGCTGATAAAATCCCAATATTGGGTTTTCACAAGGCTATTGATATTTACTTTTACCAGTATGAATCAGGTGTAAAGCGATTCCCAACAGCATCTACATGTGCTTTGACATTGTACTTGCCAAGAGGAATCCAGTCATATGATGAATTTCATGATCTTATTGTTCAAGCAATCAAAGAAGGTAGTTATGGATTTGGCTGCATCTAAAACTTAATAACAGTGATTTTATGATACCTAATTGATTAACATCAGGTCTACTTATTTTTTATTGTGTTAGTGAAGTTATACATTTGTTGAATGTGAGAGCTTGGATTTTTACTTAATAATTATGTTTCATTGTGACATCACTATCACTGAAACAAGGAAGTGCTTTTTTTAGAAAATAAGTTTATATAAACACTAAACAGTTACAATAAAAACATTGATGAACTTTTATTACCGACACATTTTTGATTCATATAAAAAACTTATGTATTCAAAATATTTTTCAACAACATAACAGCTAGGCATATAATACTAAGCTTTGAACTCTAGAGTTAATTTGAAGTCACTTCTTTTTTCTATGCCTTGAAATTGTATGGTTATTTGAGCTAGTATTACATCAAATTATTATTGCAGTTTAAATTATATTGATATAGTAGTGATTTTACTATGGTTTGAAATTGTATTGTTATTTGAGCTAGTATTACATCAAATCGTTATTGCAATTTAAATTATATTGATATAGTAGTGATTTTACTTGGCTTGTAAAACAAAGTGTTTTATTCATGAGCAAGTATAACAGTCATAAGTAAAACAAAACAAAAGCAAGGGAATTAGTGTTCGTACTACTATACAATATATTATGTTTATTATTATTTTTTCACAGGCCAAGTAAAATCAATCTTGAGTTTATACAAAATCTGATTTTAGATACAAATTTTAAACAATACATTGTTTTAACACAAAACATGTATCCGAGGTTGCAAGGTTTAAATTTGAATAATCCTTTGAAACTACCTTGCATGCTAGGGATGCCTGCCTGCTTTGTGTTTGACCAGTGAACCCAATATATGCCTACTATGGCCTGGAAAGTGGTGAATTATTATTCTATTCCAACTTTTCATGTACAAAGATAAAAATATATTATGTAATACGTATACATGTTTATACCTACAGCAGGGCTGTCAACCCCCGAGATATTCAAATCTGGACAACTGATAGGGAAGGGACATGACGTCACAGCGCGTCAAAAAGCGCGCGAAAAGGCGTCTTTCGCTTTGTAACATTTGATGTGATTGGTTTATTTCTGACCAATCAGATTATCGCTTATATTACAATGGCCTACTTGCAAGAACAGTGTTTATGAGGAACGTTTTGATTTTTTTAGCGATGTAAAATAACACAAACAACATGAAATAATTGGAATTTTATGGCTGTGAAAGTCTAGTCTCACAAGACAAAAAAATGGCCAGCTTCGGGGATTATCCGGGAGATTTGATACTCTAATCTGGAGACCGGGAGACACGGTCCAAAATCTGGAGACTCCCGGTTTATCCAGGAGAGTTGACAGCCCTGCTACAGTATAACCTGAATTTACAAATTAAAAGTTCTTATTTGATGCAGTGTCAAAGATGTAACTTTTAGAGTTAAAGAGACACACAAATTACAGCAAAGGGGGATTTCATAGTGTTTATTTTCTAAACAAGCAGCACAAAAAATACACACCTTCAAACAAACACAAAAATTTCTTTATATAGTAAAATAATGTCCTATTGAAGGCACAATATTGTGCCTATAAATAACAAAGCCAAACACCTTGTTTTGAATCCTCTCACATAAGTTCCTTATTTAAGTTGCATCGACTTAATTAAGCTATATATACCTGCTTTTCTTATCGTGCTGCAACGGACTTAAGAAAGAAGTAAAGTTTAAGAGCACCCTGCCAAGAAACTGGTACTGCAAATCCATGGCTTTGCACAATGTAATCAGCATATTTATCAAAATCATCGTTACCGCTCAGACTGGAGGGACGAATACACTTGGTTTTTGCCCAGGTAATCTGTTCTGAGGATAGCTGATTTAACATGTCTGTGCCACCTTTAAAATATATCAAACAGAGAAAGCACAATACTTAAATGAAATGCACAGAAATAGTTAAAACGTTTGACCTTATTTAACTTATTTTTTATTCTAAGCTTTTAAAAATACATGCAATTAAGATGGCATTTCGCAGATGAAAAGGCCTTTTTGGCTTGGCAAAAACTCGCAGTGACAGCTTTAAATACGATTAATGAAATTATATTTCTAATTCAAAGTGATAAATTGTTAATTGTACCTTTCTAAACTTTCTTTATAATTTTGAAATTTTCCTCCGACATTCAGTAAACACTCGACTCGTCCGCCATCATGTGTTATGTTAATTATGCACAGGTAACCCAAGAGCTAGTTAGAGTGTTGCAAACAACCTTTGCTATTTATTATTTTCTATGTTTTCAATCCATTGTTTCATAAATTGCTGTTGGGTGCTTATTAATATTATTTATTTAGCAATCTTTCAATTCAATTTTTGCACTTCATTTATTCATTCATTCACCTGTACTTATGTATTTATTCATTCATTTACTACCATTCAATTCATTCATACATCTATATATTTATTCATTCATTAATTCATCTGTATCAGGGGCGGATCTATCCAGAAGTTTTAAAAGGGGAGTGACTCTAACAGGGTTCCTCGCCCCAATACCTCATACCCAATACGTATATACTGACCTGAGTTTTCTGGAAGAAAAAATAGTTCGTCAGGAATACCATTAGGACACTCAGCTGTACTATTTTTTCTAATTCTGTGCTCGTTCCAATTGGCTGCCACAGAGTCCAATTCCTTTTGTATGATATTCATGAAGCAGTACCTCAAACAGTAAACATGAATAATATTACCATTGCAAAATGATCCAGACTCTTTCAAATCTTTGAATAGTTCCAACCACCAGTTGCTCTGAGATTTCCTGAAAATAGACCACCAGGCCTCTATCCTTTGATTAGCAGTAGACGAAATATATCTGTGTCCATAACTTTGGCCACCGGTAGTCGAATTTTCATGAAAAACTTGCTGTAGTGCTGCCACAATGCCATTTTCAGTACCGCAGTCTGACCACACTCTTTTTGGACAACCTTTCAGTTGCTTTACTCCACTCATATAATATCCAGCAATTATGGAGGGATCATGGTTACTATATGACACTCGCAAGAATATGATCCTTCTAGAATAACCATCTATGCATCCACTTATCCCAAAACCAAAGGGAGACAGCTTATCATAACCATCTATATGCCAAGTGTTATTGGGGCCAGGGCAGCGGTAAACTCTCCTACGAAGTTTTCTTCTCTTTCTTTCTTTGACTCCACTAGGGTCCATTTCTTTGAGAATATTCATGACAGCGTCTCGAGAAACCCTAAGTTTGTATTTGGTTCTAAGGCATCTAGTCATCGCCCTATAACCCATTAACCTTCCAGGCCCATTAAGTTCCGCGTTTATCGCATTTTCTATATCCCTCCTATTGCTCCGATTTCCTCTTCTTCGTAGGTGGTACTTGTGATTTATCAAATATTTGATTTGCCTGAGAGTAATATTTACTCCGTAACAAGCGGAAAGAAACCTTATGATGCTTCCGTAGGAGTAGCCACTGTTCCAGAAAAAAACAATACAATCTTGAAGATGAGTAAAGGTGGTTAAAAATGGAGAAGGCGGTAAAGCGTCCAGAGAACAACAGGTCGTTGAAAAGACCACAAGGAATAAGCAACAATGAGGGAAGAAAACCATCCTCCTGAAAACGATGGCAGGATTAAACAGCACTCGGCACAACAAAACTCTGCTGATCAACGCGACGCTTGCTGTTTCGGAGCTTGGTAGCCGAGTTCCCATCCTTTTTATTTTGTTTTCGAGCACTAAATTATAGAATTGTTTATTTTGTTATAGCTTCTGTAAAACGGTTTTAAGATTTGTTGGTTTCATTCTTGTGTACCCCGCTGTTTTGAAACTCCTAATATTTGTTTTGTTTCGCAACTTGAAATTTTGTTTTCCTGCTCGTTATCTTGTTTTGAGACTCGTAATCTTGTTCTGTGACAGTGTAATTTTGCTTTCAGACGTGTAGTTTTGTTTTTAAATCTGTGATTTTGTTTTTAAACTTGTAATCTTGTTTTGCAGCTTGAGGTTTTGTTTTGCAGCTTGTTATGTAGTCTTGAGAATTGTTATCTTGTTTTGAAACATGTAATCTTGTTTTGAGACGCGTAGTTTTGTTTTTAAATTTGTTATTTCGTTTTCAAACTTGTAATATTGTTTTGAGACAAGTAGATTTCTGTTTTGCAGCTTGTATTCTTGTTTTGCAACTTGAAAACTTGTTTTGAGATTTGAAGTTTTGTTTTCAAATTTGTAATTTTGTCTTTAAACATGTAATCTTGTATGTATGTGTGTTTTTTTTTTTGTAACATGCATTGTAATATTGTTTTGTCCCAATCGGCCACCGCACAACAATAATCACATTCCTTCTTTGCCTTTTTATTCAAGTTACGCGCACTCGAAGACTTATTTTTGTCCGAATCAGACTGAAAACCTTACAATTCACGACCTTCCGAACATCGTATCACTTATCTGTCTCGTTTTCTTGATCAACTATAGCCTGTGAACGGGGCTCTCCGGGGAGGGGGCCTGGGGAGAGGAAGGAGGGGGAGAGCCTGTAAGCATCCTCTGGAGAAAACCGTTCCATGATACGAGAATCTAGTATCAGGCTCTGATTGGTCAATTCGCTCAAGTCGGATATTTGATTGACAGATTACATCACGTGGTATAAAATGTCAACACGCATACTATCAGATAAAACTAGATAAACCAAAATGGCGAGTGAGAGAGAAAAATATAGAGAAATTTTGCAGCGAAATTTAAGAGCATTCCCAAATATTTCAGCACTAAAACCCGAACAGGAGGATTGCATTTTAGCTGTGCTGGATAAAAAAGATGTCTTCGGTATATTGCCGACAGGATTTGGAAAGAGCTTAATCTTTCAGCTTCTTCCTCGCGTTATGAAGGAAGCATGGCAGATCGAACGTGCCACAGTTATTGTTGTGACTCCACTCGTGTCCATCATGAAAGACCAAGTGACCGAATTAAAGGAACATGGATTGAATGCCTTCCCCTTGCTGAACGAGGAGTCAGATGAAGATATTCTCAACAGCCTAGAAACAGCAGAACTGATATATGGAAGCCCCGAAACCTGGAAAATGTTCCCTTGGGGGAGATACCGCTTTGGCAGTGCAGGCCCGTAGCTAGGATTTTTGTTGGGGGGGGGGGGGGGGGGTGCTAATTTACAAAAAGTGGACCTACCATATACTTTATTTTTTTAAAGTCCCATAGGACGCATAGGTATAGATAAATTATTAAAGTAAAATTGATTTTTTTTACTTAGTTTTATGTGAAAATAACATACCAGCCAAAATCTCACTTGCTTAAAAAGCGGACCTTTAGCTCGCGCGGGGGGGGGGGGGGGGGGGTGCGAACGTACCCCCTGCACCCCCCTAGCTACGGGCCTGCAGTGTCAGACACGTGTGGTCTAGATCTAGTTCGAGTTCGTTGAGCGTGGATATTGAGTAGCTACCAATGTCTATGTAAGTAAGAGCCACCCCCCTTAAATCGTTCATTCCCCATTAAATGCCCTCGTGTCTACAAGCAAAATGACGGAAGTACGTATACCCGACCAATATCGAGGCATAATTTTATAAGCACTTTCTTTTGTTCTGTGTTCCTGGTCCTCTGACATCTCTGTCGATCATAACTTCATGGGTCTTGGTCTTTTGTATGTTCCCTAATGATTTCTGATGCTCCAGACAAAGGCAATATATTAATTACTCTATCTGGTTACAACGCGTTTCTTGAGAGCTTTATTCTCGCTCTGGCATTTGCTGTTTTGTTTTGTTTCGTTTACAGGAAGCGAAATAGAACCTATGGTATCCAGGGTAGAATACCGCAAGAAAACAGCCTGATTTAGTCTGTTTAGTGTAGCTATGCTTTGCTCCGGTGGCTTAGGCGGCACTTGCATCTCTCACCTCTGGGGTATCGAGTTTGATGTGAGCAGAGTTTGTTAGGCCTCTTTCTTGATTTCAGGATTTTTCCCCGGGTTCTCCAGTTGTCCTTGCTCCACAAAACCTAAATTAGAGCAAATTCCAAGTCCAAGCAGCTGCACTAGCCATTCTGCAAAATTGTTTTCGCAATATTGGAACAGTATAGCACTCATAGACTTTGCTATCAAGATAACAGTTAGTGTCAAGTGTTTGATAGTCAAATATCTCTCACAGATGGTGCAACAGACGGCAACAGCCGTCAAGCTTGGGCGGCTCTCATGGCGTTTCCGTTTGGGAACTCAGCAAAACTGACCTCAAAAAATTGAACTGAAAATCATACTAAGAGGAAAATAAAGAATTCACACTGGTTCTCGTGGAAAGGAAGGCGTTTATTTTGTCTTTTTTCTTTTCTAAAAACCTTTTATGAGTTTATGAATGAAAACCGAACCGCCGATTCGCATGCGACCATGAACACTGAAATGGCTTTCACTGCTATTGGCGAGGCAATTTTCGATTTTCGATTGCTTGATTATTTGAGAACGGAAGTTGAGGTCGAATTATTTCTTCGTAACTATCTAGGGGTTCTATTATCTTTGTTTGCCATAAGCTGGCTGAGAATACCAAAGGAATGCATTGTTGATTCAATAAAATTGGTCATTTCCGCCGCCAGGTACAATCGCTACCTCCAAGTATCTTTTCCAAGTTGAATCACTGTCATTTATTCTGTTCGTTGGCTGAGCATTTCCTTTTAAATTGGACGTGATCTGGATATATCAACTTGGTTTAAAACGGACTTAAAACGACTTAAATTCTTTATTTATATCAGTGATACTTTTACATACGTGGTGTGCGAGATGAGTCATGTTTGTTCTCTGATTTGAGTTTTTTCGCCGAGTTCCTTAGTGGGGCGTTTTTCATCCTTCCTCAATTGCACCAGTGGTGAAACAATAGCCAGTCAAGATAATTTTCTATTTGTTACGGCTATCATTGGACAATGTGGACAAAGCAAGCTGACAAAGTATCGACATTGTTTTGGTCTACAATAGATCAAAATCAAAGCCGCTTTTAACTTACATGGCGTTTTCTTCTCGTTTCTTAACCATAGCATCTTACCATCATTCTCCTGGTGATAAGGAAACTATTCCTGCTAACGCATTGGGCTCTTTCTTCTTTCGTTTCTCCGTTTGTCTCTATTTTCTTTATTTATTTACTTTTCTCCTTCCTTCGTTCTTTCTTTTTTACCTTTCCCCATCCAGGCATAAAATAAGACAAAAACCTAAGATTTCTAAATGCGTGTTTCATAAGCGAATACAAAAACAATACTATAGTTGAATTCTTCTTTAATTTATTTTCGAACGAACTGCATCTCCTATCGCACGGCTTATTATATCATTTTTAATGTTATTTCAAACCCTCGTTCTATAAATAATCTATAATTCTATTACTTTACGGGTCACGTCAAGTAAGCAAGCGCATATTAATATAAAAATTAGAATTCTATAAATTTTAGTTATCATAAATAATATGTCTATAAAATGAATTTTGCCATGCAAACAAACATTGCGAGGGAAATAAATATAACTAATAAATACCTTGAGTTAAAATTAAAAGAAATACTTAGCAAAAAGCGATCGATTTTGAAACTATTGCTCTACTTAATTTTCGCACGAGGAACAGTTAATAAGGTTGTATCCAAGGCTCTCTCAGAGCTATGCAACAGTCGTTTGACGAATACATGCAACCTCGTGGTAATCTGGTGGTCCATTGGCGAAAAGCCTTATAATTTGGTGGTTGGACGTCTTCTGAAATGCTGTTTTTCTTCTGAGCACAGTTTCTGTTTTCTTGAGTTTTAGATCTTTCGTAAGAGTCATTATTTTTGTCACGCATTGGGTTAAACAAGCAGAGATATGGTGGGGGACCGGCGTATTCCTCTACGCTAGGTATCCTTGCGTTACGAACGAAATCATCAGGGATATCAATCGATGTGAAGTCTAGTGTAATACTATTGATTGAAGAGCTAGAAAACTCGCTCGGATAGCCACCATTACATTCCTTACACTGTTTATAACAAGCAAAACATAGAAGACCCCAAAAACAGAGCATTAGAATCGAACAAACAGAAATAACTGCAGCCAAAGATGCTTGAGTGTGAGGAAGTCGTTGTCTTGAGTCACATTTTCCATTTTTACAAAGTGAAGCCTGATCCGAAGGACAAGGAGACGTAAGATCGCCATCAGTGTCACAAGCATTTCCACAATTGATCGTCACGAATAAAGTTATTATAAATAGCAAAAATGTTTTCCGTAGATTAAAAAAACCATTCTCTCCTCTGTGTTCCATGGTTGAAAAAAGGTTGATTAATTTTGTACAGCCACTTCAAGCTCGCTCAAGCGCAGAGCAGTACGCCGTGAATAAACTATACTTGTCTAAGCCTTTGCATTGTGAGAGTTTAAGGTTAAAACAGTTATATGACCGTTTATGTTCATGACGTCACTGGGTGTAACAAGGTTAATATCCTGTGTAGGACTGGAATATTACGGAAATTACGCTCAAAACTCCCTACTCAGTGTGATGACATCTGGCCTAATTATGACGTTTTTGTGACCACAGATGTTGGTACGTCAGTACGGCCTGAGGAAGTGTCGAAAACAACCTGCCTATTCAAGCTAGAGGTTGCCTATCCAACGCTATACCGTACACATTAAACGGGATTATCTGTTATCACAACTGCAATATAACGATAAGAAATACAAACTAAGGTTTTATTTGTCCTCTGTTTATCTAACTCCTTGTGTCACGAAGAAAGCACTTGCTACGTACCAGTGTCAAAGTATACACGAGATCTAGAGATAGACTAACCACATTTTTGTGATCTCTTTACATCGTTAGACAACGGGTAACATAGAGCGAGAGGAACGTAAAAAATTGTAATATTTTCCATCCATAGCTATCAAGCTAACAAGATAGATTATGATGAGAAAAATAGCTTCGTATTTCCAGTCTCGAAGTATTTTTAGTACTTATTAGATTCTGAATAGAAATGACGTGTGGGATGTGAATAGTTCATAGTGGCCGATGATTGAATCGTTGACGTCATAATGAGTTATTATCACTCCTCATGACATTCAAACTGCAGACAGAGATCATGAAAAATTTAAAAATCAACACGGCTTAGATATACTTTTATTTGAGAAAACTGAGGCTTTTTTGCTGTGGTTTTGAAAAAAATGAAATGTTCAAGCCGATTGAATGTGGCAGGTACCTCAAAGAAAAACCGCACAAAGCAGATATTGGATAATGATAGTTGGCGAGCTGATTATTATAATCAGAGACATAACATTTCAGCTGCGTGATATTGTATTCTGTGTTATTATGGCACGTGGCAAACAGACCGCGACTGAATGAATATCATTATTACAACGGCCTACAAGTGACAGGCAAGCACTGCCCGTCATCTGCTATCAACCAGAGAGTATTCTATTGCTTGGTATCAATCAGCTGAATGAATCTCATTACCAGCCTACAATGCCAGGCAAACATTGCCCGTCATGTGCTATCAACCAGAGAGTATTCCATTGCTTGGTATGCAAATAAGCTGGATGTATCTTATAAATGTCGTTACCAGTACAATGACAGGACTTCTGCTCTTGTATATACCATACCCATGATGGTTATATCTAACCGTGTTCTGTTGTCTCATATACCATACCCATGCCTATACTGATGGTTATAGCACCCGTGATCTGTTGTCTCATATACCATACCCATGCCTATACTGATGGTTATAGCATCCGTGATCTGTTGTCTCATATACCATACCCATGCCTATACTGATGGTTATAGCACCCGTGATCTGTTGTCTCATATACCATACCCATGCCCATACTGATGGTTATAGCACCCGTGATCTGTTGTCTCTTATACCATACCCATGCCTATACTGATGGTTATAGCACCCGTGATCTGTTGTCTCATATACCATACCCATGCCTATACTGATGGTTATAGCACCCGTGATCTGTTGTCTCATATACCATACCAATGCCTATACTGATGAATAGCACCCTTGCTTGAGTCTGTTCTTATATATTTACCACACCTATGCCTATACTGATGATTATGCCCCCCATGCTGTGCTTTTATATGTATACCACCTGTTCTCTGTTCTCTCATATACCCTGTCCTATCTATATATTCTCACCAGTTTGTCTCACGACTAAGTGTATTTTCTTCAATTTTTTTATTTTGTAGATAAACCTTCTTTCGTTCTTAATTCAAACAAAATAAGGTAAGAAATTCGAGATAAAATCGCATGCGCACTGAAAACGACTATAAACTGGCTTATCATTTGGTGCCAGCAATGCATCTTTACAAATACTGAAAAAAGCATTGAAAAAATATTAATTGGCGCTGGTTTACAGCATAGTATATTGCTCAATTTGACATATAGTATATTAAGATATTGTACGAGCTTTCTCGCCTAACTTTTGTGGTTTGTTTAATTATTTAATGTATTCATTATTCTTGAGAGAATAATGTGGAATTAAATATAGCGAGCAATTATGAGGGTGCCACCGAATGGGGTAACTAGGTAACTGACATTTGACCAAAAAGAAAACAGAAGTTAACTGACAAATAACCTAACATTAGTAGTTTAACTGATCGATATTTCATTATTGTGGTTAATATTATGGCCAACGCTCGTAAAATTATTACAGTTAAATGACATTCAGTGGAAAAATTAGTAGCTAACCAACAATTGAGTACACCCCCATTGGTATCCTTAAATATTAAAAATTATGCGTGGTATGTGTTTATAAATAGAAGGAGTTAAGCGCCTTAAGTACGTTTTAATTTTCTCGACGATCGGTAAAATTCAATTCGATCAAGCCTAGTAATGACTAATAATAGATGATGACACATATTATGAAGTCACATGTTATACATGTTTTATATATATGAAGTCCGCCAGATGGTCTGAAATAGTGATGTCTAAATGACGTCACTGCAAAACTGAGGTCATGAAGCCAGCAAAAATTGACCACAGAAAAATAAAAAAACAACTTGCCCTCTATTGAAATAAAAATATCAAAATCATTAATTATGGTGTCATTGTTTTAAAGCACGTATTCGGCAAGGTTATTGATTTTTTTTCTTTTCATTCGATGGCCTGGAAATCCAAAAAGTTAAAGAAAGTTGCCTTCTACGTTCCAGGGGTTAGAAAATTATCGAGGTAGAGAATGAGATCTTGCATTAACTTCCCCCACCCTACCCCCCTGAGTGTCCCAATAATGTTCAATATTTACCAAGTTGTCCCCTACCCACTCCTCCCTTGTGCTTCAGTTCATGCAAGTCTTCAGAAGTCTTTACAAATGAGAATCAGTCTTTTCTTTCTCAAAATGTCCCATTTCTCCAGGAATTTCTTCAAAGTTATCTTCCTTATCGACTGCTTTATTATTGCTACCACCGCCGTCTCTTCTTTCTTCTTCTTTGTCGTCGTCTTTAACGGTATCCTTTGCCCACCATTCAACCCACCACACTCTACCAAGCATTACATCTCTTCGTCGCCCTGGAAACGATGCCGAAGACTTCATAGACTTATAACAAGGTAGCAGGCCATCTTCCTCGTAAGTGGGAACTTCACTATCAAGGTCGAACTCCTTAACATAATAACTAGTGAAAGGCCATCGAAGATTGATGACGCTACGGGTTGCCAATGTGTTGTCAAGTGCGATGTTGTTGTTTAAATCCCCATCTTGGACTTCGATTTTTTCTGGACAACTTTCAGGTCTAGTACCTAGGTAATAATCGTAGACTACTTCATGTGAAGGCATAGTTGTGTCAGATAAGTAAGGGATTTCTTCGTTGACGCCTTGTGCTGGTTCCTTATCGTCATCGCCCTCTTCTATCTCGTAATCTCCTGATGACGCGGTTGAAACTGAAGCTGATTCTTCGTCTAGGAAATCGCTATCAGTGTCATCATCATCTGTGGAAGAATAATCACTGTCATCGTCGTCTTTCACTTCAACCTCTTCAATCCCATCGTCTGAACCTTCGTCTTCTAAATCTGTTTCTTCAACATCGCTGTTGTCACTATCGTCTTCAGATTCCGCCTCGTCGTCTTGTGAATGTTTTTTCGCATACTTTCGCATAACTTTATTAACGGCTTTTTGCTTCTCAGCTTCGGAATCCGAACCCTCCGATTCTGATTCGGAAGACGAACCAGAATCGATTGTATGGCTGCACAGCTTATTTATGTGCTCTTCTAGATCAAAGTCATCATCATCGGAGCTTCCATCATCGCGGGGAGACCAATGTCCAGTTTTTACGTCGTCGTCGTCCAGTGATTCTAATTCCGAATCCGGCTCGGATTCCGATAAGGATTCGGTATCCGTCGCGACCGACGACTCTGGCTCCGATTCTTCGTCTGCATCACTATAATCTTCTTCCGGTACTTCTTCTATTTCTTCTTCTACTTCCTTTACTTTTTCTTTATCGTTTTCTTTCACATCTTTTGTAAAGTTTGTTGCGTTATTAGCCGCGACATTATCCCGCAAACTGTTAATGGCAACTTGGTTCGTTGCCTCGTGGCTTTGCCGCTGTTTATCTTCGCTTTTCAACATTATTTGTCGCACCTCTTCATCCAAGCTATCCGTATCTTCCGAAATACTCAAACTTACACTCTTTGAGGTTAGCGGCGTTTCTGCAGGGGAAGACTTTTCGATTGGCACCTGTTCTTCTTCACCTCCATTCTCGAAAATATCAGTAATGCTCTTAAAGCTCTCCAACAGTAACCTCTCTTCTAGCTCACTATCTTCTTCTTTGATCGATTCTAGCGTTGATGCCCTCGATAAAAGAGCCCTTTTCATATCAAGGTCTGTATTTTGGTTGCTGTCCTCACTTATGTCCGTGCTGGTTTGTGTGGGGCTCGAAGCTGATGGAGAATCGCTGTTTACGTTCTCATGAATTTTCACCTGCCCGCTATGGTCATCGTGTTTTTCCGCCATGCTGAGAGCTTAACTTTCTGCTAATTACACTCCTGAGATCTTATCTTGTAGTTAGCATAGCCTCTTTGTTCGTTCTAAAAAAACAATAAGGGAATAGTTAAGCAGAGACTATTTTTAACGTGTGCTAATAGGGCTGTCAATTATGCTTAATTTTTGGGCCCAATTATTGTAAATTTGCTCAGTTAGATGAAATTTAATATTGAATGCTATATAATGAAGCTGATGTTGTACCAGCCTATTACTGGTGTATACTCCTTCATGCTGCTAATGCTGCTACTGCTGTTACTGCTGCTCACTACTGCTACTGCTGCTGCTACTGCTGCTGCTACTGCTGCTGCTGCTGCTGCTGCTGCTGCTGCTGCTGCTGCTACTGCTGCTGCTACTGCTGCTGCTACTACTGCTGCTACTGCTACTAGATGTACCAGCGGAGTCTCGGTTGTACGTGACCCGCATCACATCACTAAGCTTTTAATCCATTTAGATCCATAAGACAGAGGAATGAAATGAGTTACGTTAATTAACTGCTGTTCACCCGTCATGCACGTACACTTGAAAATCTTTATTACTTCTTATTAATTATTGATTATTAACCTCTTTAATAGTAACTACATTGTCATCACCTCAGCTTCAATCAGATGAATTACGTTCAATTTTGTATGCAAATATTTGTCACGTTTGCATGCAATCAACGATTTCTATATTGAGTTAAAGTCGTGCCCTGACTTAGATCAGCCCAGAGGTTGTCTCAGGGTTCGATCTGTGAGTTAGCCATGCCCTGACTTAGATCAGCCCAGAGGTTGTTTCAGGGTTCAATCTGTGAGTTAGCCATGCCCTGACTTAGATCAGCCCAGAGGTTGTTTCAGGGTTCTATCTGTGAGTTAGCCATGCCCTGACTTAGATCAGCCCAGAGGTTGTTTCAGGGTTCTATCTGTGAGTTAGTCATGCCCTGACTTAGATCAGCCCAGAGGTTGTTTAAGGGTTCGATCTGTGAGTTAGCCATGCGCTGACTTAGAACAGCCCAGAGATTTTTTTTTCTGGGTTCAAATATCTGTGAGCATGTTATTCATGCCCTGACTTAGATCAGCCCAGAGGTTATTTCAGGGTTCGATCTGTGAGTTAGCCATGCCCTGACTTAGATCAGCCCAGAGGTTGTTTCAGGGTTCAATCTGTGAGTTAGCCATGCCCTGACTTAGATCAGCCCAGAGGTTGTTTCAGGGTTCTATCTGTGAGTTAGCCATGCCCTGACTTAGATCAGCCCAGAGGTTGTTTCAGGGTTCTATCTGTGAGTTAGTCATGCTCTGACTTAGATCAGCCCAGAGGTTGTTTAAGGGTTCGATCTGTGAGTTAGCCATGCGCTGACTTAGAACAGCCCAGAGATTTTTTTTTCTGGGTTCAAATATCTGTGAGCATGTTATTCATGCCCTGACTTAGATCAGCCCAGAGGTTATTTCAGGGTTCGATCTGTGAGTTAGCCATGCCCTGACTTAGATCAGCCCAGAGGTTGTTTCAGGGTTCAATCTGTGAGTTAGCCATGCCCTGACTTAGATCAGCCCAGAGGTTGTTTCAGGGTTCTATCTGTGAGTTAGCCATGCCCTGACTTAGATCAGCCCAGAGGTTGTTTCAGGGTTCTATCTGTGAGTTAGTCATGCTCTGACTTAGATCAGCCCAGAGGTTGTTTAAGGGTTCGATCTGTGAGTTAGCCATGCGCTGACTTAGAACAGCCCAGAGATTTTTTTTCTGGGTTCAAATATCTGTGAGCATGTTATTCATGCCCTGACTTAGATCAGCCCAGAGGTTATTTCAGGGCGGTTTCATCATCGAGGTTTCTATGACTCGGGGAGTTTCTACTTTTTATATATTGCGCAACATGCAAATGAAACAATGAAAATATTTGCCGTGCGCGGAGTGGTACTACGAGAAATTTTCAACGCAACAGAAATTAATATAATATTTTTTTCGTATTTATTACATTCTATACTTTTTTGTCACGTTTTGTTCGTTTGAAAAAGAAGGAGGAGAAGAAGAAGAAGAAGAAGAAGAAGAAGAAGAAGAAGAAGAAGAAGAAGAAGAAGAAGAGGAGGAAGAAGAAGGAGGAGAAGAAGAAGAAACTGACTTAGGATACAGATACTTAAAACATGTACCAGTTTGTGCTAGAATTTTCTAATTTTCATTATTATCAAAACGTAGCTACCGCCATACTAAAGTCTCCTGTTTTAGTCCAGTAATATTGAAAATCAGTTGAATGAGCAACTGGAAGAGTACAATTCAATGTCAAGCCATTTCAATGTAAAGACACGTCGTAACGTAAACAACGTGCTGTAAGTCAGTATACCAATTAGAGAAAATGAATCGAATATTTCTCATTCATAGTACAAAAACCACTCTAAGTTTAGTTTTCGGGCCCTCCTTTCAGTATACCGTGCTGAGAGGCGGGCTGTCGGGCGTTAGTCGAAAAGAAGGCAGAAAAAAACTCTACAATTAAGTGAGACCATCACCTGTAACTGCTCGCAAAGGAAAATACGTGCGATATCATTTATGTTACTTCATGCAAACAATGTCGAGTTCCCATTGACAATGAAATGGGGAAAAACTGACATTCGTCGGCAAAAACAACACTTTTTAAAACTTTTTAGTAAAACTGAATTTGGGTTTTAAAATGGTTTTCAGGATATGATGTACTTTCTAGTAAACGAATGTTTATCATACGAAATTTTTCGTCAAAATTCAGAGCGTTAAGTAAATTTCGTAAACGCATACAGTATTGGTGTACACTAATTGTCTAAGTATGCAAATCTACATCGTCTTTTGAAGGCATTAAAAATTAAACTTTCATCAACCAGCTCATCATTCATTAGCACAGTTTTATAAGCTATGGCTTAGGAATGGCTGAATTAGAGCAATAAAGGTGTTTAAGTCGATTCGACTATTCGGTACCTAGGAATAATTCTCCGATGGTAAAAATTGGGGTACGTTTAACGGCTCTAGTGGCGAATCATATAAGCTATCTTATATCCCTGATAAACATAACTCAAGCCCTATAATCAGTTAACCATATACAGAAATTCCTTCATATTCTTGTAAAAAAATATACCAACATTTTTTCTTTTCTTAATGACAGTGAATTCGAACGAAATTAAAACTAATCGCAAAAAAAATATATTCAAGCTAAAAAAGCGTTTTATAAAACTGTGTCAAAGAAAGTTTGAGTCTTAGATTTGCTTTAAGGTATGTCATATATTTACTTAAAAAAAACTTTGCTATAATGTTTTTTGGTTCTATTTTTTGCATGGTATAAATGATGATTTTCATAACTTCGCTTACCTCGTACTAAATTGCTTGATATACCAAAGTTAGACAGAATATTTAAGAGTCACTGATGTGTAGTACGCCAAAGTTAGTGAAGAAATTCTTTTAGTATTGTGTCTGATGACGATCTTCTTTTGTTAACTTGACTAACATCTGTCTTCAAAAGAAAGAAAAAATTAACGGGACGATTGGTTGGTGGTTGCCATAGTGACTTCATGGCTGACGAGGAGATATTTTTAGAACCACTGCTAAATATGCATATTAGTATAGGAAATCGCACGATCTCGAGGTACCCCCCTCGGGTTTCCACGGCTTGGTTAATCAGTCACATAGACGTAGAAATCAATTTTAAATTGTGAATATATTGAATTTTAAATTAGTGAACTCCTGTCCTAGCCCACTCCGCGGCCATCTCCTTCGGCTGTTTTTGCTCCTTGGGCTTCCTGTGGCGAGGACAAAAAATTCGAAGGGGGAAGGGAGAGAGAAAGAAGAAGAGTTGCTACTCCTAACGCTTTTTCTCTCACTTCCTAGTCCCCACTCCTCCTTCCTCTCTCGTTTCTCGTTCCTAGTTCTTCTCTAGCTGCTATAACATTCAACACAGGGATCCCAACGGGGAATATATGGGGTAGCCTACGGAGAAAGCTAAACCTGTTCCTCTTCTGGAATAATCCTTGACTGATGCAAATAAGGCCCTTGATCATTTGTCCATACGATTCAACAGCTTTCTCTCTTAATCAGGTACGTTATTCCATTGCCGGCTGCCGTTTGGCAACTCCAAGTCACACGTATTATTACAGGTAGCCCAAGCTAGGTTTCTGTCACGGTACCGTACCATATCATACGAAAAATCATTCGCCCTGTGGTTAGAGTTTGAATTAAGCCAGTCAGTTTTAAACCGGATTTCTCCTCCATCGTTAAGAATGAAGATATTCTCTCTCTAACCTGACACAGGGAGAAAGAGGTACTACTTTGCACTCGTAATATCTTCTTAAAAACTGAACTCAAGCTCATTCGATTTCTTATACGAAAATTTACGAAACGAAGTTGTCAATAAAGAAAAAATGTCATCACCTAGGAAAAAACTACAAAAGGAAAATAAGTTTTCACAAATACTTATCAGTTACCTTTAGCTGGCAAAAGAAACGTAGATCACTTTATGCAAAAAAACATTGTCCACCGGGCCATCTCCGCAATGCTGCTAAAATAAGGAAGTTACTGTGCTGTTAATTAAAACTGCTGAAGCTCTGACTCATGCTTTTGTTACGTCCAAGCCATTGATCAATGTAATTGCCTTAAGTCTTCCAAATCATCTCATTTCCAAACTCAAATAAACTGCGCAAAATGCAGCTGCTCGTCTAATTACCACAAACCGTATTCCCGGATCGAATTTAAGATTCTACTCATTTAATACTCGGCCTACGGTTTACTATATATTATGTATATAGTTTCTCGTTTTCTTCGACGTACACCCCTAGCTACGTTATATTTTTATCTGCGCCCGTGGGGGAGTCAGGGGTAAACGTATTGGGTTATATGCTAGTCGAAAACTTTCAAAATACCCATACACCTAAGATACACCGAAATTCCTTTTAAAATTAAGGGCGTCGTTGGATGATTTTTTACCCCTAAGAGAAACCCTAAAAGATAACAAGAAATTCCGAAATTCTAGATTTCAATTTTAACACCCTAAAAGATTCGCTGATTTTTAGCCCTAAGAGATACGACGAGAAAACCCGATGCTTTTACACCGGAGTAATCGAATGCTCGATTGTGTTCGACTGACTTCTGAATCGATCCTAAATTACAATCGAATGTAATCGAATGTTCGATTGGTCCGAGTGGCTCCCGACACTTTTTTTTTTTTTTTTTTTGTGAGTTCGCTATTCATTTCGGATTCAATGTAATCGATCGCTCGTGCGGGGGAAAAAATGACGTGAGCTTTTTAGATAGTCTCCAGTCCATTAATGGTTAGTTCGAACAAGTAGAGCTCAAAAGAACCAAGAGATCAAATAGCCTATCTCCAACCTACGGATAGGCCAAATGAACGAATACAAACCGGATGTTAAAATTTATCAAATTGAGCTGATCGTATAGGAAATCGGCGCACGATCTCGAGTACAATTCGGAATTTACAGGTACGTGGTGGTGTTTTGGATTTCAAAATGGACGAACCTAGTACGAGAAGATTGTGCGATTTTTTTAATAATACACTCAAAAAAAATTGAGTAACTTAATTGGATTTGGAATTTAAAAATTGGGACTCTCAATTAAGCTGCTCAATTTTTTTGAGCGTATTATAAACAAAAAATCGCACAATCCTCTCGTACTAGGCTGTCCAATTTTGAAAATTGTACTCCTCTCATCCAATATAAATCGAGTAATTTTGTTGAGTGTAATATAGGGTTTGTTTTCGCGTTGTAATCAGTACTTTTCGCGCTACGAGTGATTTATCAATAGGCTGATTAAGATTCCCGTTTTTTCTTCCCGCAAACGGCAAACGTGACCACGTTTTCATCGTTTCCCTACATTTCACTTTACCTTTTGCAAAAACCTTCCCGACAAAGAAAAGAATTTTTTCAGCGGTCAACTGACGTTTCACGTTTGCCGTAAACGAGAATCTTCGTGTCGAGAAGGTTCTTGCAAAAGGTTAAGTGAAATGTAGGGAAACGATGAAAACGTGGTCACGTTTGCCGTTTGCGGAAAGGAAAAACGGACCCTAGAGAAAAACGTTTGCGCATGCGTTCATTTCAGCACGTTATTTATTTATTTTTTTATTTATTTGTTTTGCCATATATTAAACTGGAAATATGATAACTGAAAAAAATGCTGTGATATATATGACAGGGTGACCACAACAGCGTTAAGGATACACGGAACACAATCGGGTCGGGTTTTTTGAACGCTCATAGCGCGTTTAGTTTATATAAATTTCCCCATAAAGTATACATTTTCTAACAGCTTAAAGTTCAAATATTGCATATTCGATTTTACTTTTGGACAAAAATAATTCATTTTGGATAAATCGGGCATTGATTGCAAACGCTATGGTTCGACGCGAGATGTTTGTTCTCCCTCTGGTTAGCGTAAACGGATCAATTTTTTTTGCATCTTATTACACGTATGTTGTTCTACCAAAGTGTGTCTGCGTTTTTTCTTTTAGCGCTTCTTTAATCTTTTATTCAATTCCAAAGTTATAACTACATGTTTTTAAGGGCATTCTTGAGAAAATGGCAAATATCTGACAAAAGAAAAGGAAAATGAAAAAACGCAGACACATTTTTAAACTCGAGCATAGTAGGAATCCACATGCCAAGTTTCACGGTAATTAATTGATCAAAAACCGAGGGAGAATAAACCTTCTGAAAATGTGTATTTTACCAAAAAACTACTTTTGAGAAAAACACAAGTTTAGTTTAATGGGATTATAAATTTATTTATTTATTTAATTTAAAAAAATTAACTTAATTTAAATATAAAATTAAAGATTTTACTTTTATATTTGATATAGCATGGTTTAACAAAAACAAAAAAAAAACAAAAAAACAAAAAAAACAAAAACAAAAAAAAAAAAAAAAAAAAAAAAAAACAAAAAAAAAAATTGGCGAAAATTGTGTTCCGTGTATCCTTAAGCCAATTACTGCGGGCCCAAAATGATGTCTTAAATGAAACTTAGTGCATAAAGATAATTTAAGTAGATATATTGACACATTTGAATCAAATAACTAACAACAGGAGGTAGCAAGAAACTTCAATGGAGTAATCTTTAAGGATTTAATAATCACTGGTTATTTTTTTTCCTTTATATTCCAATGGGAAGTATTAAATTTTTACAAATTTCTATAGGTGTCTGTGCAGTTATATACTCAACACTAATGCATCGCTCCATTGATTTCTTTGTAAATAGCTCCCGCATGTTTTACTTCATTTCTATTAAGCCCAAAGATCCGCTGAGGGACTTAACGTACATAACTTGTGTTTAGAATCATTTTATGGTACCTTTTATTCAATACTGAGTATAAAACTAGAAGATATTTTGATTACAAAATACAAAGAAATGTATGGAGCGATGTTTAGTATTGAGTGTATGACGTCACATACTCCTTTAGAAATTTGCAAAAATATAATACTTGCTATCCAAATATCAAGAAAAACTTTAACCAATGACTATTAAACCTTTAAGGGTTATCCCAGTAAATTCGGACGATTTTCGTGCTAGTCCCCCTTGAAGAGTTCGAGTGAGAAAATAAATGTTTGTTTTTGGCTCCAAGTATACAAAAAAGCTCGAGAGTATACTTTTGTCAGACCAAGATACTGTATTAACAAACACAATATCAAAGAATTAACCTTGAGTTTCAAGCATGGATACTAAGCTTTGGCATTTTGTGAAGTCCAATTTATCAGGCATGTTTGAAAGTCAAATTTACATGTGATTTGATTATTTTGCAAAAGGATTCAGAGCGCGCATGCACAGACGTTTTTCACTCTTGTCGGAAAAACGGGAATCTCATAGACCACATTAGAAACTCAGCCAATCAGAGCGCAGAATTTGATAGACTATAACTATGCGCCCTAGCTCAAATAATATAGTTTTCTTAATAATATTTCTTACACAGGAAATAGTCTTAAAAGAAGGAGAAATAAAAGACTAGTGATCCATCCCACTAATAGCTAATGGAATATATTAATAGTAGATGAGTGGCCTCTTGTGTTTACTTGACCCAAAAACGTGCCTTGGAGAAACGTGTTATATAACAAATAGCCATATCCGGCAACGTGACTAGTACTTCACGTGAACCTCTGAAATAATACTCCAGTTTCGAGTTCTCGGTTAGCGACCGCTGGACTCTAAGCCGCGTGTTCGCTTCTAACGCGAAAACGAGGCTATCCCTGTATTGCTGGCGTGACAACAACAACAATCCCTTATCAACGAGTGTGTTTTTTATTCCAAGTAGTAGCAAAAGTCAGTAATACGGTGATTTTATTTGAAATTTTTAAGTGAACTAATTCAATGGAAACCATTCCATCGCTTGATGAGCTAAAAAAGTTTACTGTCAAGGAATTACGCGAGATTTTACGTCGTGAAAATCAGACGTCGAGTGGAAACAAGTCTGACCTTGTGATTCGATGTCACACAACTTTCCAAAGGAAAGATTTAAGATTACAAGGAGATGCTGAGACCAAGGATCATTATGTAAAACCGCAAGCCAGAGAGCAAGCATTAGTAAATATCGTATCAAACACTAAAAGCAACGAAGAAACAACCTACGAAAAGCTATCGCGTGAATGTTCACACTGCCAGTGGAGCAAGGACTTACGAAACCTACCCACGTTTAACCTTGTGCAGCTTTACGATTACCTTGTAACCAAGACATCCAAGTATAACCACACATCTATTCAGACATCAGCTTACAAAAAACTCAAAGCGTATCAGTTTTTTAAAGAGGGACATATCAAAGACATTCGAGTCGGTTGTTCTACGAGAGTTACGTATGTCGAAGCAGAAGTGTTGGCTTCCATGAAGCAAGAGAAATACAAGGCCATTATCTCTTTCACTCATCTTGGAGATGTTTTAAAAGCTGCTTGTATGTGCCCAGCAGGGAGGGGTGTACATGGTCGTGGCCATTGTAATCATGTTGGTGGGGTCTTATTTGCCATGGAAGACTTCTCCCATAGAGGTTTGAAGGAAAGCTGTGAGCCAGTGTCATGCACATCAAGGCTATGTAGTTGGAATGTACCTCGAAATGTTCGGATACAGCCTAAGCCAGTGGATGACATCGTAATTACAAAGTATAGCTTTGGAAAAGAAGCAAGAAAAAAAGCAAAAAACAGCCTGTATGATCCAAGGGCTCCAGATGACAGACAAATAAACACAGGAAGACTTGAAACACTGTGTTCCAATCTTGCTCAATCTATGCAAAGCTCTTCATTTTTCTTGTTTCATGATATCAAGCCTCTGCAAGTTGATGATGAGAATTTGATTATTGACAATGTTTGTGAGTCAGTTCCTGAAAGTGCACCAGATATTGAAATAGAACAAGATATTGAGTTGCCATTCAATGATTTTTATGACATTTCAACTATGAATTTTAAGTCAATGATTGACATTTATACTGAGAAAGCTGATGACAATGAAATAGAAACAATTGAGAGGATGACAAGAGGACAGAGTGCAAATGCATCTTGGCGGGAATTAAAGAGGATTAAACTGACTGCTTCAAATTTCAAATCTGCAGCAGTCAGGACGTCAGAACCTGATAAGCTGCTAAAGAGGATGATGTATATCCCTGATGTCAGAAAGCCTGTTCCAGCACTTGAATATGGACAGTTGCATGAATCTGTTGCAGTTGAAGACTACATTGCAGTGAAAGCTAGAGAGGGGAATGCAAATTTGAAAGTCTGGGAAGTAGGAACAATTATTTCAAAAGTCAGGCCAGGATATGGGGCAAGCCTTGACAGAATGGTTTTCGACCAGAATGCTAATGGGCAGAAGCAGGGTGGATTAGAAGTGAAATGTCCTTTTTCGAAGAAAGGAATGTCTGTTGAAGAAGCATGCCAGGACAAAAACTTCTGTTTATCAATACGAGACGGTCAAGTTCCTAAACTAAAACATGGTCATCAATACTACTATCAAGTCCAGGGACAAATGTTTGTCTGTGAGCTACAATGGATTGATTTTGTAGTTTGGTTTGGTCCAGCAAACTTGAACATTGAAAGAGTATACTTTGATAGACAGTGGTGGTTTAGTTTTGTTCTACCAAGGATCGAATACTTCTATCGAAGGGCATTTCTCCCCGAAGTGTTTACAAGAAGAGTTCAGCATGGCATCCCACTTTATAAGCATGGTGGTTGGAAAAGTTTCAAGAAGACACAAAAGGCCAAAAGAAGTGTTTAGCCTTGTAAAATATAGTTAAAGTGCAGTCAGTAGTTACATGTACATGTATTTTGTGGGTATACTGACTGCAGGCTATTAACAATTTTGCACAAATTTTTATCAACATATGGTTTGTTTTTAAGAAAAACGTTTTTGGACAAAACAAGTCACTGTATTTTTATTACTAAATCTTACATACATGATTTGTATGAAATGTACAAAAAGTTCTTGGTTACTTGATAGCTAAATAGTCATTCGAAGACTTTTATAGTAGAAAAATACTTTTGTAATTATCTTAATAATAATCTCATTATTAATCAGATACATTTTGGTGGGAGTAAAGGTGGCAAAAAATTAGTTAGATAGGAGCAAACAGTAAATATCTGATTAGCTACATGAGATAGACTTAAAGGCAGGGTCCCATCAAGAATATGATATCCCTTTATTCTCCCTATTGCTCGCTCCACATGAATGCGTACAGATGCAATATGCACTGTCTCTTGAACTTCTTCAGCAGTAAGCTGATTTCTACTACCTTTGTAAGGAGGAATGTTTAAATGTACTCCCTGAGGTAAGATGTCTCCAATATCAAACCCCCTGTCAGCCATGACATTATCCCCAGTATTAAGAAATTGGATTAAGCCTGATTGCTGAGTTATAAACTTATCTGAAACCCTTCCACCCCACAGTTTAGAAACAAAGGTTACTTGACCATTTGGAGAAATACCAATTAAAGCTTTAAAAGTGTTGTGGTGTTTGTAATTCGACCATGTTAATGATTGCGCTGTCATAGAAGAGGGAACCTCCACAAATATCTCTGTACAATCAATTATTACCCTTGTTGTTGGATACAGAGCAAACTGCTCTGGCATATTTCTTCTCACTGCACTTTGAGAAGGAAATGGAAATAACTGGTCTAATTCAAAATATAAAAAATTTATCCAGGTACAAAAAATCTTGGAAAAATGACCCATAGAGATGTTAAACCTATCAGCTAAATCCCTGACAAAAAGACCAACTTTAAGTCTAACTAATACCATAAAAAACTCATTTATAAATGTTATGTTCCTTTTGGGACCTGGTTTCTTTTTGCCTTGTTCTTGATATGTCTGGGAATCTTTTACATCACCACTGCCCCAATACTGCATTTTTTCAAGTTTTGGTTCAATGTAATTAAAAAAGTGCACAAGTGTATCATAGTTGGGGAATCCAGTGTAAAACTGAATGGCAGAGTCATCATCTTTAAATTTCTGAAGGCTGAATTCCCTTTCTTTGTAGTCATCAAGTTCTTTCTGTAAATTTCCCACTTTAACCCTAAGACTGTTCAACATCTCTGACTTGACTTCTAGCCTTTCCTGCATAGTCTGTTGGTATTCGCAAGGGTACTTAGGTGTTTGAGTAAAGGTGAAGGCATAATCATGGTCATTATTCTTTGAAGATGATGGAAAATCAAATGACCAGTCAGTCTGTGTGGATTTTTCTTGTACCTGCAATACAACAAGAAAGTTTTTTGTCAAGTTTACTCTCATAAATATATAATAATAAATATAGCAATGAACAACAATAACATTATGGGTAGTTATTTAAAACAGCACAACACATTTATAAGTTTTACAAACATTTATATTTGAGCACTTGGATGGCATTCTGTGCTGCTATCAGTGCAACATAAAATGAGACTTATTAGTTTTATACTCGCAAGGTAAACCCATAATACCAAGGGTATATTTTTTGGGCAAAAGAAAAAAAACATTCATAATAGTTTGTATGTAACTACCTGAGGCATATCAGTTTCGTCAGTCTCGCATACATTTACTGCAGGTTCACTGGGGCTCTCTTCAAGGTCCTTTTTCTCTTCAATGTCAATGTAAACGCTTTGTTCTTGAGGCTTTGGTGACACATTTTCTTTACTTTTTAACACTCTTCTTGTCAAAACTCTTCTTGTCTTTTTCTTGGGTTGAGGTGACCACTCGAAAATCGATGGCTCTGCACCTGCAACAACAGTGAAACGATAGTGATAAATAGGTAATTTTAAACAGTGAAACGAGTTTTGAGTAAGCTACTAGGTTCGAGCTAGTCTATAATGGGCACAAGGAAAGTAGAATTTAATGTATCTGACTTTTTACTTATCATTTGACTGAAAGAACATGTTATAAGCCATTACATAGGCTCCATGCATGCAGTAAGCATTTTGAATGAAACAATCAAACAAAGTAAATCCAGCTTGATCGATAATCACTTAGCTCACGTACCTGGCCGTAACCTATGTCGCGTTCCTCCTGGAGGTTTGTAAATGTCTTCTTGCTGAAAATGTTTATCGCAGACCACTGTAGATGGCTTAACATAAAATCCATCTCTCCCATGCTGCCTCTTGATCAAGTTGCACCAGCGAGTTCGCAAAGATACCTTCGCTGGGAACTGGAAAAACCGAATGTTTGAACGGCTTCCATCGTTCAAGTATTCAAAGCTATTGCAAGCTGCTGCTGCACATTGCTTTCCTCGGCTTCTTTGCCTTTTCTTGTTAGTATTATTTACCTCCATAAGTCGTTGAAACGATCAAAAAGCTTTCTTAACAGCAACTAATACTAAAAACCTCTTATATCTGTCACAGAGAGATGAGTTCGTATACAGGGATAGCCTCGATTCCAAGTTATCGAAGCGCGCCCCAATATCTTTTTCCAGCGGTCTTACGCGATCTAGCAAAGGGAGTATTGTCAATACCGGCTGAAAGAATGTTTGCAGCAAGAATGGGAGACTTCATTTATCAATATTATCAGGTTATTAACCGTCGGTACTGTTAGAAAACTAGGTTAAAATCTTAATTCTCGTAAAGGAAATCAAAAATGGACGGTCAAGAAGAAGAGATGGCGAGTGACAAGAAAAACGAAGACTCCCAGCTGACCGAAACTAAGAGAGTCAGTCGGAACATGAACGAAAAGAAACGGAGAGACCGCTTCAATCTCTTGATCAACGAGCTTGCTGCTGTTATTTCACCTGGAAACCGAAATGGTAAATTTGAGAAAGTCACTGTCTTGAAAGAAGCGATTGATTGTTTGAGAAGTCAAAAGACGTCCCAATCTAGTCATCCGAGCATCACTCAAAGCAACTGGCAAACTTCACTGGTTGGTGGTTCTGAACTAAGCCAGCTAATCGTAGAAGCCATGAACGGATTTGTTTTAAGCCTAGACTCTTCAGGAATCATAACTTTTGTATCTGATTCAATTCTATCAGCCGTTGGTCATCGGTCCACCGAAATGATTGATAATTCTATTGCTGAATTTTTGGACCAAAGCGACCGGTCTTCTATATTTGTTCATTTAAGTTTGCTTCAACGCGAAGGTGAAGCCTTCCCACCTCCAGCATTGAATTTTACATCTAAATCGAAAGCATTCGGCAAAGCGCTCGCCTTCCAAATGCACTTGCTGTACGGTCCACACATCGATAAGAAAGGTTATGTTACAGTGAACTGTCGTTGCCAAGCTTTTGCTATGTCACACACCACCAGCTTTCAACCTGTCACGCTACCCCATGGAAGCTCTCAAAACGCCAAACTCCAGCTTGTCATAGTTGGTACGTTACGACTTCCCCAGCCAAATATGATGGTGCCGTTAGCAGATATCAAAGCTAAAGAATTCACATCTAAGTTGACATTAGGTTGGAAATATACCCAGGTAGACCCCAAAGCCTTACTTATAGTTGGGTATTTGCCAACAGAATTTATTGACAAGTCTGCATATTTATTCATTCATGAAGAAGACATATCCAACATAACATCATATCATGAAATGTTGGTTCGCAAGGGTAGGGTTACTACATGCTACTATCGATTCCTGACGAAGGGCCAAACTTGGGTGTGGCTGCAAAGTTGTTGCTATGTGTCTTACAATCAGTGGAATTCTAAACCAGAATATGTCACATCGACCACGACTGCCGTTAGCTATGAAGAGGTTTGTGCCAATCAGGAAAACCTCTTGAAGGAAGACAAATTAAAATTCCAAAATGTTTTCAAGAAGAGCAGAAATATCAATAATTCCACGAAAACTTCTTCAAGTCAAGGAATCACTTCAACATCTACAAAGCCTCAGAAATTTTCCCAAGAGCAAAGTTCCAATAACCTACCATGTTCTAACTCCTTGGGAAATGCTAAGTTAGATAATGACAGGTCCAAAACAGCTGAAAACCTGCCAGAAATAAATATTTTAAAGCCTAATATTGTCACAAGAATGCAGTCCAAAGAGTTAGTTGCGGAACCAATTGATGAAGATTTAAGCATGGATATAGAGTCTATTGCCAGTGAATCCAGTGATCTTAGCTTGAGTACAATGAAAGCCCCAGAAGGGCTTACACCAGCCCAGTCGAAGCTCCATGTTCAACTCCGAGGGAAACACAGGTTACTAGAAAAATCCATCAAACATCAGATTGATGAGTTGGAGAGAATTAAGAAACAAATCGAGATCAACAAACAACTTTGGGAGTTTAATAAACAATTGCAAGAAAAGAAAAGTGGAGAAATAGATAAAGGGGTAGAGGGATTGCTTACATCTCCAGCAAAAAGAGGGCTGGAAAGCGAGGGCTTATCAGGTATGGATAATATCAACGAATCTGTCAAGAGATCCCTCGTACAGACAAGTAGTATGCCATATTGCCCAGTGGAAATTCCAGTCAGTTACTATGTAGATATACCACCGATTAACCTTGGTAATCCACCCGATTTCTGTGATATGGAACAAATGGACCCATCAGCAATCGACACTAATGCCTTTACCCCTTTCTCTAACAGTATGCCTTCTAATAGTACCCAAGCTTCTTATTCTTATTTTCCCTTTCAGCCTCAAGGTAGATAATGCAGATCCATTATTTTAGGAATGCTATTTCTCAGATTAAAAACAAACCATTATTTTATAGTCTATTTCATGGGAGGTGGGGGATTAAACAGCTTTTATCGATTTATTTTGATCAAATTTTGGGAGTAGATTCAAATTTCGATAGCAAATTCATTGGGCTAGTAGTCGTGACCTAGGATAGCATATACTATACTATAATTCAATGTTCAAGGATTGCGTGTATGACCTCATTCTAAATGCATAAAGTAATGAAAATCAAAGCGGATGTTAAAACATCCAAATTACAAGCAGGTGATATTTTTCTGCAAAATCCATGTTGAAATATTTCAATAAAATTACCATTTTTCAATATTTAATAGTTCCGAAAATTATCCATACCCCCCCCCCCCCCCCACCACCCACCCACAAAGAATTATTTCCAGACCCCCATCTACCCCTAGAAATTTTGATTTTCTTTTCTCTTACCCCCTACCCCTTCGGAAATTCCAAATTCCTCCATGGGGGGAGGGGGGTATGGATAATTTCTGGAACTACACATTAGAACATGATATACATTGAATAAGTTGAACGAACCTAGCTAAGCTAACAAATTAATTTAGCTTTTTAAAAATTAGTAGATTACAAGAAGGTCGTGAGTTCAAATCCCATTTGAAACTCAGTTTTTTTCTGAGTTCTTTCTCTTTCACCAATCATTCTATTCATTCATTAGACAGTAGCAATAAAATGTAATAAATTAACAAAAAAATAGAAATAAATTAATCAAAATTATGACTATAAAATCATTGGTGTGCTGTAGATACTTCTGAACCTGATCCTTCAAAATAATTTCCTGTAAAAAATTATGGGACCAGAAATGAAATGTTTAGAAAGCCATCCGCTACCAGAGCAATCTTACATTAATTTTAATCTTTCCACAGTGTGTGTCATAGACATCAAGTAATTACGTTTTATGCCTACACTTGACTTTTTTTGTTAAGCTAATTTTCACAATTATTGTCTCGGTATTCTCAAAGGAGTTTTAACATTTGAATATGAAAAGATACTTTGAAAAGGATTGGGGTAGTTTAGGTATGAAATGTGATTAGGACGGCTTTGCGGGGAATGTTTGCTGCTTATAGCATTGATTTCAGTGAAGTTCGCATTAGAGCGCATCCAGTAAAACCATGAAATAATAACAAAGTTGATACTGACAAACAGTAGTTAATTAGTGACTAATAGTTGCTATCACTCTAACCAAAACATTCATCACATGAAGACAAATACATAAGAGACCATTTGTGTCTTTTGAGTGGTATCAACTATTGATGGTTTTCACG